>NW_012076291.1:0-308 GCF_000956235.1 Wasmannia auropunctata
TTTAATGCGTTAACAATTATTTCATAATAAAATCTTATTAAATTTTTCTTTCATAACTAAAAAATATAAAATAATTATTGTTTGAATGATTTTTTAATAAAAATATTGTAGAAAAAATTTTTGCCTACATTTGGTATTAATCGCTTCTTAATCCAATACAGTTTTATGTGATGTACTTATTTGTATTTTAATTATCGATCATGTTATTTTATGTTAACATTTATAAAAAATAGATATTTATCTTTTCTATAACTTTATTGATCTGATCTATCACCGATATATATTCATTAACATCAAGTAATCATGGA
>NW_012076292.1:0-453 GCF_000956235.1 Wasmannia auropunctata
ATGGTTGCGAACGAATAAGATTTCTATGCCGTTAGGAACGATAGCGATAGAATAGGTTCAATAGACGGTTCGACAGATCAGGGGTATCGGTTCGACAGGCAGTTCGACAGACAGTTCGACAGGCGGTTCAACAGGTGGTTTAATTGAACTGACAGGCAGTTTGACAGATCAGCAGTATCGGTTCGACTGACGGTTCAATAAAACAGGGGTATCGGTTTGATAGAACAGCGATATCGATTCGATAGAACGGGGGTATCGGTTCGATTGGCGGTATGATGATGGTTTCATATTATGTGTTTTCGTGACATTGCCGTGATATTGAGATGCTGCGAATGCTGATACGTTCATTTTTTATCTTGACTGCTATAATATATCTAACTAATGAAGGTCGCGAAAGAATATGATTTTCTATGTAGTTAAACTAATAATGGTTTACAAGGCACACAGGGGATA
>NW_012076293.1:0-403 GCF_000956235.1 Wasmannia auropunctata
TTAACCTCTATCTGCTTTATCATTCTCGGTAAAATGTCAGTAGTCATCACGTGACCAAAAGTCGTCAAGCCATTGGCTAAGATTGAGATTGAAGATTGAAAAAATAGACGGAATTCTAATTTCCAAACTCCAATCTCAATCTCAGTCTGCTGTGTTCTCATTGGCTGAGCTTCGATCTCAATCTTAATCTCAATCTTAATCTCAATCTCCAATGCGTAGTCTGATACCGGCTTTACTAGAGTCCTAGATTATCAGAGAAGCGCGACCGGTGTTACGAGTCCTAATTGGACTCGCAAATGGCCAATCATAAGATTGATTTATCGCTATTATAAATAGCTGCCGAATAAATCAAACTTATGATTGGCCATTCGACGCCATTTTTAATATTTTCTAGTACTTTTGA
>NW_012076294.1:0-319 GCF_000956235.1 Wasmannia auropunctata
AAGTTACACTCTTCTGAATTTTGCCTATTTTTGGATGGTAGAGTAAGGTGATCTTTTATTTTTGGCACATGTATTCTATAATTTTAAACTAGACAAGCTTCAAATGAGTGTAACTTCGTCAAAAATGATCGTATCGAGATGTTCAAAAAAGCATTTTACAGCTTGAAATCTCTACTTTTCAGATCGACACTTTAGAAAAGGATCCTATTTATTTTTTATGGAATTACATAGGTCCAAATGAAAATGCGTCAAATCTCTAAAAATGTGTACTAAATTTAAAAGGTTTTATGGCATAAACTAGAGATCGCACACAAATGCA
>NW_012076295.1:0-248 GCF_000956235.1 Wasmannia auropunctata
TCAATTAATTTCGCGATTATTTTTATAATTTTATTACAAAATAAGAGTGGACCCACGCGCTTAAAATTTAATATATTATTTAATGTTATATTTTTTTAATTTTATTTTTGTTTGTCCGGTCAATTAATTTCGCGATTATTTTTATAATTTTATTGATTAAATCTGTATATTTCAAAATATAATAAATTTGTCTAATTCTCTTTATGAAAATGAATCACTAGGAATAGTTTTCACGTCTAAATATTATT
>NW_012076296.1:0-338 GCF_000956235.1 Wasmannia auropunctata
AAAAAAATATCAAATTAAACAAATAATATCCATGTTGTATTATTTTCAATGTATACGTAAAAATAAAAACAAGAAATACAATAGATAGCGTAATGAGGACCGCAGAAATTAAAAAGGGATTTCGATAACAAGTAGCAAATTACGTGACAGAAAAATCAAAGATAGGAAGAAATCTCCAGCAGCATACTTGGCGCGCCCGTTTTTTATATACATATTATAAAATTATAATATAAATACTTATATGTTATACATATATTTTTTTATTGCTAGAGCAGCACGTGTCATATGCTTGATTCGATGATATAAGTATTATACGTATCATAGAATAGTTGATAAAA
>NW_012076297.1:0-353 GCF_000956235.1 Wasmannia auropunctata
TGAAATTCAATGTATGTCCTTAAGTCTTCGAAGTGAAAAATTGCATTTTTACAGATATTTATATGCTTTAAAAAAATTATACACATAAGCTCGAATTTTCGGAGTGAGTGATTGTTTTTAGAAATATTTAATTGCTTTAATAAAACTATGTGCCGGTCCTCGAGTCTACGAAGTGAGAGATTGCATTTTTAGAAATATTTATTTGCTTTAAAATAATTATATAGATGTCCTCGAGTCTTCGAAGTAACAGATTACATTTTACAGAACTATTCCTTTGCTTTAAAAACATTATATACATGTCCTCGAGTGTTCGAAGTGAGAGATTACTGAGTCGACAAGGCACACAGGGGATA
>NW_012076298.1:0-326 GCF_000956235.1 Wasmannia auropunctata
AATTAAAAGAAACGTTCTTGTGATAAATCTAGGGACTTTTCGTCGAAAAACGTCGTAACTTTTTGCCAAAGTGGTATTTTGCAATAAATAAGGTCTCAAAATAATGTTCCCGATTTGCTCCATTCGAATAAATCAATTTCATAAAATGCACCTTTGCATTTTTGTTTAAATAGAAAAAACAATGTTTTTGTCCAAAATCTAGGGGCTTTTATTAAGCGCACATGCGCATTGGCATGGAGTGTATAATCAAGACGTCAAAACAGTGAAGAAGTGTCAGTGTTTATTTATAAATAAATAGAAAAATAGATTAAAAACGGTGCGGAATA
>NW_012076299.1:0-410 GCF_000956235.1 Wasmannia auropunctata
TTTAAATAATATTAATTTTTAATCAAATTTAATACTGGCAACGTCTTTCAAACATGTTTCACTATATTAATATCCATTAAAATCATATGCTTAGAAAATGACCTGAAAACTGCCTCATCACATACATACATATATATATATATATTGAAACATAGCCAGAAAGTCTTTTATTAGCAAGGTATAGAAATAATTATTAGGGTAAGTGTCCCTATTAGTGTGCCTGTCTCTATTAGTGTGCTTTTATATTTAAATAAGTCATAAAAATAAACTGGTACAAATAAATGAACAAAGTATTTTTTTAAATTAAGTTCAAGTATTAACGTATATAATACCAAAGATTATATTCTATTTTTTAACTGTTAAAGTATAATAAATATTTTTTAAATGGTGCATACCACAATTTAGAGGAA
>NW_012076300.1:0-352 GCF_000956235.1 Wasmannia auropunctata
TTTGAAAATGATTCATTCGCGTAGAAATTGATCGGAACAATCGAGAACTATTAGTCTTGAAGTATCGAAAATTATCAGTACGACACATTTCCGTCGAGTGCCGTGCTGACGGTAAAAATTGCTTAAAAAATATTTTTAAGGCGAGACAACTTTGGAAAATGATTCATTCGCGTAGAAATTTATCGAAACAATCGAGAACTATCGCCAAAAGTATCGAAAATTTTTAGCACGATACATTTTCGTCGAGTGCTGTGCTGATAGCAAAAGTAAAAATTGCTTAAAAAATGTTTATAAGGCGGAACAACTTTTGAAAATGATTCACTCGCGTAGAAGTTGATCGGAACAATCGAGA
>NW_012076301.1:0-360 GCF_000956235.1 Wasmannia auropunctata
TGTCGTCTAGGTCTTCTCCATCGAGGAAATGAATATCTACGTGATTGCCGTCGAGGAAATAAATGTCTACGTGGTCACCGTCGAGGAACTAAGTGTCTAGGTGTCGTCTAGATCTTCGCGATCGAGGAAGTGAATGTCTACGTGGTCGCTATCGAGAAATGTATGTCTATGTGTTTGCTGTCGAGGAACTAAGTGTCTAGGTCTCGTCTAGGTCTTCGCCGTCGAGGAAGTGAATGTCTACGTGTTCATCGTTGAGGAACTAAATGTCTAGGTGACGTCTAGATCTTTGCCGTCGTGGAAGTGAATATCTATGTGGTCGCCGTCGAGGAAACAAATGTCTACGTGATCGCTGTCGAGGAA
>NW_012076302.1:0-380 GCF_000956235.1 Wasmannia auropunctata
GACGTGTGCTCTTCCGATCTCCTCATACTGATACATCTACTGATTTCATCTTGAAGAATTTCCTGCCAAATCTCTTGAAGAATTCTTTCGAGTTCTGCGAGCGTCGTTGGCTGTCTTGGATAATCTCTCAACCGACGATCCATCAAGTCCCAGATGTGTTCAATAGAGACAGGAAATTCCTCAAGATGAAATCAGTAGATGTATCAGTATGAGGAATAGACTGCTTGAGGTGATACGCCGAAGGGGCGGGAATACCTCATACTGAGTAGTATGCGCACATACACCTACCCACCCATCCGCATTTCACAACCAATCGTCACCTATCCACACACACACACACACACACACACACACACACACACACACACACACACNCACGC
>NW_012076303.1:0-450 GCF_000956235.1 Wasmannia auropunctata
ATAGTACCGATCCCCAAAATAGAAAAACCAAAAAAAGCAAGCGAGTATAGACCAATCAATATATTACCTATTTATGAAAAAGTTTTAGAGCTAGTAGTAAAAGAGCAAATAGATAAATATTTACTTAATAATGACATTATAACAGAAAATCAAGCGGGATTTAGGAAAAACCATTCGTGTGAAACGGCGATACAAAGTGTTATTGATGACTGGAAATTAATAGTTAGTGAGGGAAAAATGGTAGGAGTTATATTCCTAGACTTAAAACGGGCATTTGAAACGATAGATAGGAATAGATTACTGGATAAATTAGATCAGTACGGAATAAGAGGAATGGTACTAGAATGGTTTAGATCATATTTAAGCAATAGAACGCAACAAGTTAGATTTAATAATCAATTGTCAAAATATATCGAAACGAAACTGAGTCGACAAGGCACACAGGGGATA
>NW_012076304.1:0-447 GCF_000956235.1 Wasmannia auropunctata
TGATCTTGGCCATCTTTAGCTAGTGTTTGGACACCTTGGATGATGCTAATGCCGACAATACTCCAACTTTCAAGCTTCATAACTCAAGATTTATTTCATAGAAAAATATTTTATTTATGTGTTTTGGAAAGTTCTCAAGGCGTGCTATAAAAATATTTAATGAAAAATTGGGGGTTTCATTTAAAAAATTCAAAGTGACCTTGTCCGAACCTTGACGACCTTGACGACGCCATTCAGAGTCAAACCAATGTTATCATCTTATGTCCCCCTCGAAGTCCGAAAACTTTTGTCTGAAACATTTTTTCCTAGTGTGCTTATTTTTCGAGATATTTGAAAGTTTCAGGTTAAAAAAATCACCCTGTATATAACATTACGTATAATAAGATGTTCATGGTGTACGAAGTCATTATGTTTAAAACATTTCTTCGTCGATTATCATTATTGTAA
>NW_012076305.1:0-963 GCF_000956235.1 Wasmannia auropunctata
CTAAACCCCGATCTCCATCCCCAGAAAAGTCACCTTCGCCTCAAGCTTCTCCACCGCCCTCTCCTTCCTCCTCTGCTGCAACGCAGAGAATCTTTCCCGATACTCCTCCGCATTCCAATCCTTCACCTCCAATTCGCTCTCCTTCTCCCGGATCCTCTTTCCCTTATAACTTCCCCGACATAGGAGATTGGCTAAACCCACCTTCTTCTTATGAAAATTTATTAATTCCCGGATCTCCAGCAATCTCCCTCTATGATTCCGACGGCAATCCCCTCTCTCCCCCGTAACCCCACGTTTCAGAAACGAAGAAGAATCTGAAACCTCGCCGTCCTCCACTCTTTCCTCTGATGATGACGAAGTCCAAATCATAGAGGATCCTTCCTCCCCCGCATCCTCTCCTCATCCGATTCCTCCCTTTGCGAAATCATCGACGAAATACCAGCACCACGTCCCCGTTTTTATTTCAATTACGGAAATCATCAAACCTTAGAGTCGTTGTTTGCACAGTTTGACCAACTCACGACTCCTCTTCCCCGGGGAATCTTCACAATAGGCCCGGACTTCTTTGACCGTGACGAAATCCGTTCGCACGTGAGAACTGCCCCCCGGAATTCATACATTCCCGTTTACCTGCCACACTCCCAATACCCATACAAGGTCCCTATCGAATTTTTCTATAATTTCTTCCCCCCTTCAACTGCAACAGTTTACGAGATCCACGATTAACCTCCTTTTACACTTCCCCGTTATAATTTTATTGCTACATATCTGTATAATACTAATCGGTTTACATTGTACCTACATGTCAATTCAATTTCGATACTCAACACATTGTCAATTATTTTAAGTTTCGAAACATTATCTATACCAACTCAGTTTCCTCGCTAACAACAATAAAAATAACGTAACTGTGACTACATTTCTTTCTTGACAATCAGCTATGTTTTTATATACACTTATGCA
>NW_012076306.1:0-481 GCF_000956235.1 Wasmannia auropunctata
GGAGTTCAGACGTGTGCTCTTCCGATCTAGATAAGTATTTAATCGTTTAAGTAAGATACTGTTAAGGTATTGTTAAGAAATTATAGAAATAGATAACTTCTCTATAGTAGCTCAAATGTAGGTCCGATTGAAACGATAACTTTACCATAAAATTAGATAAAATTTCAATAAAGTTTTAATCTGTTTTTATAATTTTCTAACGGTTTTTTTAAGCAGGGCAACGGATAATTACAGACCAAATGAATACCTTTCATATGATGGAGTTATTGTTCTTCGCCATCTTCGGCCAGACGAAATATGAACAATTCAAGATAGAATTGGAACAGCCCGATTGGACGATCGACCTTTTCAAGCTCACCTATGGCATTTATATGTTGGTGTCGGTGGTGGTGCTTATTAATCTCCTAATCGCCACAATGAGCAATACCTACCAGCGGATACAGGCGCAATCGGACATCGAGTGGAAATACGGACTGAGCAA
>NW_012076307.1:0-384 GCF_000956235.1 Wasmannia auropunctata
TTCTTAGATTTTTGTGTTTAAAAACATATTCTAAGGAGAATTAAATCGGTGCCGGACAGTTGTGACATGTCCCTTGTTAGACATGTATTTTATTTTGGGTTTACAAGAAGCACTAAAAATGTAATTTCAAGAAAGTTAGATCAAAAGTTAATAGTTACCGATGAAATGTAACTAAATTAAGTTAAAAGTTAAAAGCCTAAAATGTAACTAAGTTAAATTAAAATTATTTAACTTTTTAACTTTTTAACTTAACTTTTATCTTTTTAACTAGGCACTACCCAACCCTGATGATATGCTAAAGAAGAGAAATTAAAAACTTTTCAAATATATTAATTAGAATAGGTAACAACTCTTCCTATTCTAATCCAAATGGTAATAGTTAAT
>NW_012076308.1:0-484 GCF_000956235.1 Wasmannia auropunctata
TAATATGTATATAAAAAACGGGCGCGCCAAGTATGCTGCTGGAGATTTTTCCTATCTTTGATTTTTCTGTCACGTAATTTGTTACTTGTCATCGAAATCCCTTTTTAATTTCTGCGGTCCTCATTACGCTATCTTATGCATTTCTTGTTTTTATTTTTACGTATACATTGAAAATAATACAACTTGGATTTTATTTGTTTAATTTGATACAATTTTTTTTTCGAGGTATATTATTTTTTTAGTTTTAATTCAATTACAATAAATATACTTGAAATAATATTTTGATTTTACTTCTTTTTGGTAGTGTTATATTTTTAATTTATTAAATTAAATTTTTTTTAAATCATGAATACGTTAGAGATATGTTACACCGTGGGTGGGGTGTAACGTGGGAAGGACTCGGTTTTGGTGGTTGTAGAATTGATGCACAGTATCTTGTTTAATACAAACACTATATTTGACGTGTTACTTACAGATTGAATGA
>NW_012076309.1:0-324 GCF_000956235.1 Wasmannia auropunctata
TTTTTATTTAAACCGGGATTAATCTAATTAGTGACTTGTCTCAAATCAATCTCGTCCTCAGTGCGTCGTGGACAAAATTTTAACGTCCCACCGCGGCCCCGCGACTCGCGATCAACCCGGCGCCGCCGAAGGCAAGAAGCACGGAAGCTTCTTGATCAGGCCTACCAGGAGTGGTTGAACTCCTTGGAGGACTCGACAGGGAGACCGGACAACCAGGAGCCTGCTGACTCAGTGTCACCAGTCACTCCTCCGGCTAACTCTCCTCCCTCCTCTCCCGAGGATATTTCCCCTCGTCCTCTTTCCGCATCCTCCGCTCTCACCTAC
>NW_012076310.1:0-407 GCF_000956235.1 Wasmannia auropunctata
TATCGGTGTGTCTGATTCATGCCACTGTTGTGGCTCCAGGATACGATTCGTTGAAAATCCCAACAACGATCCAATGTTGTTAGGTTTGGTGAAATTTATTCGATAAAAGCACTTTATCTCACTTTTCAGCGTGTTGTTGGCGCGAATAATCAACGAGCCCTTATTCTCCTCGTTTTCATCGGTCTTTGCATTCTTCGCCGCAGCATCATTGAAACGAGATTGGAAAATTACACGTTTCAGATACTTTTCTATGTCTTGTATTTCATACGATCCTTCAGGAATGATAACTTCCTTATCGTCTTTGTCATAGTAAAATTTTATTGTTCGACTTATTTACATTAGGTATTTGTATAGTAGGTCTCAAAGTCTGTCAAGCCGAGTTCGTATTCACCATCGATCAAATCTAT
>NW_012076311.1:0-487 GCF_000956235.1 Wasmannia auropunctata
GTTTTTCTAAACTTTTATCCGTAACGTTCGGACCGCGACCAAGCTAATTTCGAGTCGCGCTAGCTTTCTGCTTTACTTAAGCAATAAAACGATATAAACTGCAACGAGCTTCAGCGTGGTTTATTTTACACCACTCCTGTCGATTCCCCTTCGGGAGAATCGCCAATACATATCTTTACAACTCTTCAAGCCAAAAGGATCGATAGGCCGTGTTTTCGCAGTCTCTATGCGTACTGAACATCGAGATCAAGCGAGCTTTTGCCCTTTTGCTCTACGCGAGGTTTCTGTCCTCGCTGAGCTGGCCTTAGGACACCTGCGTTATTCTTTGACAGATGTACCGCCCCAGTCAAACTCCCCGCTTGGCAGTGTCCTCGAATCGGATCACGCGGGAGTACAAACGGCGATCAGCCGAGGCCTCACGCCATTCTGACACGCTTGGCTCTAGAACACCGCCGGGGCACGAAGCCCTCGGGGCACGCGCTCCACA
>NW_012076312.1:0-331 GCF_000956235.1 Wasmannia auropunctata
TAAAACGCACTAATATTTTGCAAATGCGGACCACGATTGGTGTTATACTGTCTCTAGACTAAAGATAGTAACATCGTGGTTCGCATTTGCAACATATTAGTTATCTATAAAGTATATATTATGTATATGAAATATATACATATGTTACGTCCGAACCCCAGGATATTTGCTTGGGCTTGTAGATAGAGAGAGTGAGTCTCGTGCGTGAACGAGATGGAATTGGAAGTGGAGGGGGTAAGGAAGGACGTAACTAAGTAAGCTATCTCGCAGGTACGCACAGAGGCGCACGATGCGAGTCGAAGGCGCTTTGCAAAGGTTCGAAAAACGAGTC
>NW_012076313.1:0-567 GCF_000956235.1 Wasmannia auropunctata
TAATAAGTATAAAGATTACATATATCACTTGGATTGAGTGAGATAACACGTTTGCGAAAAATTGAAACTACTATCACTTGGGTTGGAATGGAAAGACCAATGGGAATACAAAGATACATATCAGTTAGAACGTTTTTTTTTAATCTTCATTTTTATAAAATTTTTTTATGAGATTGTAATTTGGTAGTTATTGATATCAAATATTTTGTAGGTAAATGTTTACCTTTACACAGTCAGCCCCAAATGACTTCCGACTGATTTTGATCTTGACCTTGACCCTTAAGAAGTTTAAGGCCACTGACGTTTCCCGTCGCTCATTATTTATTAAAAAGTTATTAAGATAATAAGTTATATATGCTCATTTAATCGTGTGTCATGTTTATGGGATTTAGTGGATTATTCGTTAAATAGTTATTAACAAAAAAGTAACAAAAGAAATAATCCCAATGGGGGGTTGGGGGGGGCGAAGCCCGTCCAATAGGTAGCATGGGCGCAGGCGGAGAGGGGGGGTGCGAGGGGGGGAGGGCGGAACGAATAATTCATAGTGACTCGTGGAAAGCGTATAAA
>NW_012076314.1:0-673 GCF_000956235.1 Wasmannia auropunctata
ATTTTTAGAACTGATCTGAAGAAACTTCCTCATGTTTATGTTTAATACCGATACTGTTCACAAAAATATAAAATGTCTACATGTAAATTTGTTTAATTGTCATCAAACTATACAGGGTGTCTCAGAAAGGTCGTATGTCCTTTCACTGGTAGATTCTAGAGAGCATTCTAAGATGAAAACTCTTATACGAAAATGTCGAGGCTATAATACTTTTCAAATTATAACCGATTAAAGTTATTCTATTACGGCGTCTGAAATTCGCGCGCGATTGCGGGGTGCCCTTGTCCATTGACTCACATTTAAATATTGACATAATTGATGCGCTTATCGCAAAAATATCTAATTATCGAAATTGAGTTTCTTATTTAAAAACATTAATGATTTTATAAGTTAATAACGCTTTAAGTTTAAAAATCGAATTTTGACAGTTATCTTACTTTTGCTGTAGGCGTCTCAATTTTTATACAATGACAAAGAGATCGCTTTTAAGTTTTGTCTCGTTTATTTGTGATTATTTTTATTATCAGTTATAATATTAAAAAATNTCAATGAATAAAAGTAGATAAGAGAAATGGTATTAATTTTAAAAATATGAGAGTTACAGGAACTGTTCGAAGTGGCCACCATCGCACTCAATACACAATTGGGCGCATCGAAGAAGATTTGTGTAGCG
>NW_012076315.1:0-771 GCF_000956235.1 Wasmannia auropunctata
ACGACGAACGGAATACGTTCCTTGTTGCCGTGTTTGCCGAACGTTAGCCATTTCGCGTTTTCTTTCGGCAGCTCTACCGCACACTCGTTCAGCTCGTTGTAGTCCACGGTATGAGCATCCAGTCGTTCCTGCGAGCTGAAGTAATGTAGCCATCTGTAAACACAAAATACTTTACTTAATTTTTGTCTTTTTTTACAACATTCTATTTTAGTATTTTCTTGATACGTACCGGTCGCAGAAATTTCTTATGTTGCTTCTTGCTGAGTTGAGAGCTCACAAGGCGGGACAGATTTTTTATCCACGCGAAGTGGCCGATGCTGCTGTTTCGTGGATCCTGCATGTGCAACAGGCTGACATGCCTCTTCATCTTTCGACCGGTCAATCGTATCGGAAGAACAGATAGTTCACCCCCCTCTTTCTCGATACAGTACACGTTTATCGACACGTCGTTCGCACGTTCGAATTTCGTAACGTCTTTCAGAGTCATCGGAAACTCGATACCCGCGAACTCGAGCACCGTTGCGTAATGCGGATACAACGACTCCCGATCCGCGTGTCTTTCCACGGGGTGCAGAGCGGCGACCACCGACCACGCGAAGCACGCGTTGTCCGTCGAGCGCACGTTGACCACCGCTCATTTCGTCGCTATCTCCCACGGCATTTCGACGTAGCATCCCGCGTGCATCGGATTGTGCTTGTTTACGTTTACCGTTAAATTGAGGATTCGCGACAGCGCCCACCCGTTGTCGCGCTCCTCAAACTCGCCGAACT
>NW_012076316.1:0-413 GCF_000956235.1 Wasmannia auropunctata
TGCGTATATGATAAATTTAAAGGAATTGTAGATACAGCCACAACAGACGTGTTTAAATTTATAAAATGTTTTGTACAATTAGGTCCAACTACAAAAATTTAATATTTAACATAAAATGCGAGCTGAACTTTTGAAAAGTGTGACATGTTTTTTACAAGATACGGTAACTCCCGGCTCTGTAACAATAGATACCTTATCAAACATTGTCAATTTATGCGAATATATGTATATTCCAAGAAAGTCATAGCTATGTCGAAATATGCACATGTCAAATATGTGAAAACATGAAAATTGTTACGAAATGCATCTTACCGATAAATGAAGAAATATTAAATAAACGTACGGTTACGCAAAAATTATTGATGCAATAAGGAGGAAAAAGTTTTAAAATTTATATGCAGCAAATGTGATAA
>NW_012076317.1:0-713 GCF_000956235.1 Wasmannia auropunctata
ATAATTGTAAAACGTAACTTTAATTGAAATCGAACAAAACTACTATTTGATTAAATGATTGAATATAAAGTATTTCAATGGTTGGATAGGCAATGCAATTTATCAACGAAAATTATAACGTAGTAATTCAAGGGATAAGTAATTAATTATTATTTTAAGTTTCTAGAGTTTTAGCAATGAATATAAGTGAATAACTTATTGTTACCTTAATGATAAGAAGATTCGGCGAAGAACTAGTATGCGGTCGTAATTGATTGGCAGGCTTCGGTGGACCAGAGCGTTGTTCGATGAAGATTCGGCGAAGAAACAGTGATGAACTGGCAAGATTTAAAAGTTTCGAGACAACGTCTGGATTCGGCGAGTGATTCTTTCAACTGCTTAACACGTCTTGACTGGGCAAGAGAGCTTTTTCGACTGCTTGGCAAAACGTCTGTACTTGACGATGGATCTTTTTAGACTGCTTCGAAAACGACTTGACTTGGCAAAGGATCTTTTTAGACTGCCTCGAAAACGACTTGACTTGGCAAAGGATCTTTTTAGACTGCGCGGCCCGCTCGGTCGCCTACCTGCATTTCGGCTCGGCGCGCGGCCGCTGCTGCGAGACAATAGAATGTCTTCTGCGCATGTCAATTAAGCGTTACGCTATGAGATTACTCGCTCTTATACGCGAGAATATAATTTAACAAAGGAATTTTATAATTATAATATAGAAA
>NW_012076318.1:0-446 GCF_000956235.1 Wasmannia auropunctata
CGTCCTTATCGTTTGGAATGCAGAAAAACGAAGAAACGTATATACAAAGCTATTACATGGGGCGATAATTATTTGACAATTGTATAAGAGAAGAGGGGGACAAGTAGTGACAGGGAGCAAATAGTGTCACTTTAAATTTCTTTTTGTTTCCGCGTCTATTTTACCATTACTCGTTAATAGAAAGACAGTAAGTAAGCATTTAATCATTCCGAAAAATTAAATGCCAAATTAGTTAGCGGAGAAGTCTAAAATTTTGCATATATACGTGAAATAAGACCTGGATCTGTTTTTGGAATTTTAAGTTATATTTTCTTAATTGCTGAATCGTTAAATGAGATATATCTAATCTATTCTGTGTCATACGGTACTTTTTTTCTATTTTGATATAATTCCTATGCTTATATATATTAATTTTATTTCTCTGAGTAAAGTTTTAAAGGAAAAAA
>NW_012076319.1:0-505 GCF_000956235.1 Wasmannia auropunctata
TTATTTCTATTTACTTACGTTAATAATATTTTTTTAGAATAATTATATTTTAAAAATTTTTTGACAATTTTTGAAAATAATTATTTTTGAAAAATTCTATTAACGTTAAAGAATAGAAGTAAATTTACTGTAAAACTTTTGTATAAAACATTTTTTGATATCTTGATTAGTTTTCGAGATATAACGAAAAAAAGGAAAATTAATTTATATATAAGGGGTGGTTTCATCCCTTTAAACCGTTTTTGGGCTGCAACTGCTAATTTCTAAATTCATCTATTTAGGCAACCTACATGTATAAAAAGTTTCGTTAAGATCAGAATTTGACACTTCGCGAGGTTTCCTTGTAAGTAATGAAATAATTAAAAAATTTTGGTTTCTAATAACTGATTAAGTAAATAATTAAAATTATTACATCTGATTACTGATTAATCAAGTAATTAAACAATTTTTCATTTTGATTAATGATTAATCGAGTAATTAAAAAATTGTTTATTTTGATTACTGA
>NW_012076319.1:12887-13593 GCF_000956235.1 Wasmannia auropunctata
TTCCGATTGATCGACGTCTCGATTAATCATTGCCTCGGTTAACCATGTCAAAATTGATCATACTAAATGTGATTTTTTTCTCGTTGTAATTAACAGTAGTTTTTATGCTAAGTAACACGTTGATGCGTTATCTGCAGTACGCGAAGTATTTCTTCTTTCTCAGCTCTGCCGTATTTTATGCACTACAGTACTTATAAGTTTCAAATTTTAGTAATTATAAGGAAAGATCAGATTTTTATAGGTTAGATTAGAAAATGGGCTATAGAAATAATTCCATAATTATATGTATATAATAATTTTAATTGTACCTGTGAAACAATAATTTATTACATAATGATTTAAAAATATAATTTTATAATTATTAGAATACTTAAATATTATTAAGCTCGACAATAAATATTTTTTTTATTAATCTAATTAATATATAAGATCAAAATTACATGTGAATTGTTTATAATTTATATGCTGTTTAATTTTTAGTGAATGTAAAATGTTATTTTATTTTGTGGAATAAATTCGTATTTTATGGGTATCTGAATATAAAAAGATGTATGTATAACTGTCATTTTTTAAACTGTGTCTACATATACATTACCTTCGAATAGTTTCCGGACAGAAATAAAATTTTTATGTTTGAAGTTTTAAACCGCTGAACTTAGTGCAGCACTGTGCTAAATCAAAGAATAGATGATTTGACATTTTAAGA
>NW_012076320.1:0-337 GCF_000956235.1 Wasmannia auropunctata
TGTATATTTGTCTATATTTTGTGTATATTTTGTCTATATTTCGTGTATATTTTGTTTATATTTTGTGTATATTTTGTCTATATTTTGTCTATATTTTGTTTATACTTTATTTATATTTATTATCAATATTTGGTCTATATTGTCTTTATTTCTTTGCAGGAGGAAACAGTTATTGGAACTAAAAAAAACAAATATTGTTAAGATATTTAATGACACTGACGACAAATCTGTCAGTTGTTCCCAACCAGTGCAAGTACTTCCGGAGTGCATTGATTCGAAGATTTGTGAAGGAATACAATGCCTAGAGCCAGTCTCAAAAAAATGAAGGTATGTACGA
>NW_012076321.1:0-379 GCF_000956235.1 Wasmannia auropunctata
AATTTTTATTTTTAGTAAAAATTTGTACTTATTCGCAGAAATTTTTTCCGTTAGGAAAATATTAGGTGGTAAATTTGTGTAGAAACTTGTAATATTAAATAAAAAGTAAAAATTTTAATAAGCCATAATTGAAATAGATTTTAAAGTTGGAAAAACAAATCAGTTTTTGTTGATACACGTAGAAAATTGTAATATTTTTGGGGAAATTAAAAACAGATTTGGATTCAAAGTTCAATAGTTTTATGATACGTAGATTCTGATAAATTTCCATAGTCATTTATAAATAATTGTAGTATTCTACAAGTAAGTACATGTTTTAAGTACTTAAAATCTTGTTGTTTTTTCATTTTTAAAATTTGTAAATTTTTGTACTATTTTA
>NW_012076322.1:0-360 GCF_000956235.1 Wasmannia auropunctata
TGACCCAAATAAAAATAGTCACGTTATTAGTGAAGTTTTATATATATGAATCTTGACTTTAATTTTTGTATTATGTTTACACACATTTACGCACATCTAAAAAGATTGTTAAAAATATAACATAATAATATTATTATGACATTATTTAAAAATATTTAAAAAATTGATACTTATTTATATATTTCTTGCTTAACATATACTAGTTTTTTCCATAAAAAATAACTTTTATCACAAACTTCCTGTAAAACCTGTAAGCTTTTACGAATCATTTAATTTATCAGCGGATTTTAATAACAAATAATAAATAGTAATGATTAAATAATACTACACATTATCTTTCATATCATATTTTCTAAGACA
>NW_012076323.1:0-555 GCF_000956235.1 Wasmannia auropunctata
TTTTGCTTCAATGTTGAATAACTCGGTGAAGCAAAAAGGACCATTTTTGCTTCAATATTGAATAACTCGGTGAAAAAAAATCATACAACGCTCAACAAAAAAGCAAATTGAAGGTAAAAATTCACTCTTTCGAAAGCAGTAAACTGCATTTGCATGCGACTTTTTATTCGCGCCATGGAACTTGTCAAATTTCGTAAAAAATTTTGAGATTCGAGTCTCCTTTTTTATCCGTGTAATTCCATGAACGACCAGTAGGATCGTTTTCTTAAGTATCGATTTGGAAAGTAGAGATTTCAAGCTGTAAAATGCTTTTTTGATCATCTCGGTACGATCATTTTTGACGAAAGTTACACTCTCTTGAATTTTGCCTATTTTTGGATGGTAGAGTAAGGTGATCTTTTATTTTTGGCACATGTATTCTATAATTTTAAACTAGACAAGCTTACAAATGAGTGTAACTTCGTCAAAAATGATCGTATCGAGATGTTCAAAAGAGCATTTTACAGCTTGAAATCTCTACTTTTCAGATCGACACTTTAGAAAAGGATCCTATTA
>NW_012076324.1:0-403 GCF_000956235.1 Wasmannia auropunctata
TAAATCATACATTTACAAATTTTTAAAACAAAAAACAACGAGATTTTATGTAATTAAAACGGATCCGGCATGACTTGACATACATATATGGCTTGACATATTGATATATGATTATGATAGAATATATATATTTTATTTATATTTATATCAGTTAAACACCAAGTTATTAGTTGACACCAAGCCACTACCGTGTCTCCTGATATGTATATACCGGAGATACTTAATAAATATATATGTATTAAACAGAAATTTACATTTACTGAATGGTTATTTAAATTGTATTAATTAATGCGTTAACAATTATTTCATGATAAAATCTTATTAAATTTTTCTTTCATAACTAAAAAATATAAAATAATTATTGTTTGGATGATTTTCTAATAAAAATGTAAAAAAATTTTAG
>NW_012076325.1:0-497 GCF_000956235.1 Wasmannia auropunctata
CAGGTGAATTCTTTTCTCTCTGTACATCGTCAATCAGTTTAGTTCGGTTCTGCCTCAAGCTCGGTTGTCTCTCGAACGCGGATGTGTCTCGATCTCGGTTCCGTCTCAATCTCAATTGTGTGTCTCGAATAAACTCTTAAACGATCAACTCATTTTGTCATCTCTCTTAAGTAACGATATTTCGCCCTTCCTCTATCCTCCGTTCGGTTAATTTCGATGTCTCCAGCGAATCCGTGGATACTCCTATAGTTCATTCGCAAATACCGGGAGAGTAGGTATACTAGGGGGATTCTACATCAAATGTAGGTCAAGGTCAAGGGTGGGGGGAATGTAGGTCAAGGAGGAAGGATGGGGAGAATGTAGGTCAAGGAGGAAGGGTAGGGGGAATGTAGGTCAAGGGGGGATTAATTAATTAATTAAACAATAATCGATTGAATCATCAATTAATTGATAACAATTAATTGATAACAATTAATTTTTTTATCAATTATATTTTT
>NW_012076326.1:0-760 GCF_000956235.1 Wasmannia auropunctata
TATTCTCGAGCAATATCCCGAATGCTAATTTCAGGTTCTTGCTCGACAGCGCGAAGGACTGTTTCGACGTTCTGCAAATTTCTTGCATTGCGATGTCTGCCGGCATCTTTCTTCTTCTGTAAGACGCTGCCAGTTTCGTATAGCCTTTGAGCTGCCTCAAGTATAACGTTGGGTCTTGGATGTCTTGCTTGATTGGGATACAATTCGGCGTATCGTCTTGCAGCAACGTAATATTGTCCGTGGCACTTTCCGAGTACCATCAGCATATCGTAATATTCTTCGTTCGTATAAGCAGCCATTGTCCTGATAATGCTTCTAATGATCGAAGGATTATTGATCGCAGTATCGATCGCGTCGTTCTATTTATGCGATCTTCGTAGAGGGTCAATATCCCCTCCATGCCACCCCCAACAAATAGAAGCCACGCGCGGGTCGCGTGTTGCGGTCGCGTGTCGCGCGAGGCTTCTATTTGTTGGGGGTGGCACGGAGGGGATATTGACTTCCTACGAGAAGATCGTATAAATAGGATAAGCGATCGATTTTGCGCTCAACAATCTTTCGATCATTAGAAGCGTTATTAGGAGAAGAAGAAAGATACCGGCAAACATTGCAATGCAAGAAATTTGCAAAACGTCGAAACAGTCCTTCGTGCTGTCGAGCAAGAACCTGAAATTAGCATTCGGGATATTGCTCGAGAATATCAATTATCTTATTCAACCGTCCAGAGAATACTTAAAGAAGAAAAATTGCACGCCTATCA
>NW_012076327.1:0-338 GCF_000956235.1 Wasmannia auropunctata
AACGAAGACCAAATTTAATGAAATCATGTTGTATAGCTCAATCAATTGTTTCAATATCGATTATATTGCTTTGTTCTAGATATAGGACGCTCACATTGAACTTTGGGAGCGCGTATATCCCCTAATAATTTTGGACCTTCGCGGAAGATTTTATTGGATCTCTTGCACACCGCAATGTTATTTTTAAATTTTCAACTATAAATATTTTAGTAACTAAGCTCCAAATTAAAATGACACAGCGCGCACGAAATCTATTATAGTTAAGATTCAGCAGGTAATAATAAAATCTTCTATATTTACTTATTGCTTCTTCTCCAAGGTTAACGTAATAACTTCGT
>NW_012076328.1:0-480 GCF_000956235.1 Wasmannia auropunctata
GTACTGCCAGTCTCTTCGTTTATACCCTACTAAGGGTTGCTAGCATTTTGAAATATGACTTATTTTTTATTGCGAGACGAATGGGTTTTAGTCAAAACTGTGTATAATGTTAAGAGAGTATAGACAGGTATACAGATACCTTTGAAAATGAGATCGTAAAGATAACATTCCTTTCTCTCGCATTTCTATAAGATTGTGAAAAATGAGATCGTAAAGATAACATTCCTTTTTTTTTCTCGCATTTCTGTAAGATTTTGACACAGTAAAATGCGTTTTGAGAATAATGCGTCTAGACACATTCTTTTTGAGAATAATGCGTCTAGACACATTCTTTTTGAGAATAATGCGTCTAGACACATTCTTTTTGATTTTAAGAGTATTTCCTTGATAATAAACGTTTCAGGATATTGTAAAATAACGTTCCATCAACGTAATAACTTCGTATAGCATCAACTGAGTCGACAAGGCACACAGGGGATA
>NW_012076329.1:0-362 GCF_000956235.1 Wasmannia auropunctata
TTTTTCGTTTTATTACCCGAGCCTTTATTACATCTAACGAATATCTCATTCGCTTCTTAGCACGAGAAATTATAATATTTGTATTATATCTTTTTCGATTTTGAATGCGTTTAGTGGTTATATTTATATTATAATTTTCTCTCTTTTTGGCGCGTTTATTAACGATATCCGTTTTATAATTCTCTCTCTTTTTAGCGCGTTTGTTGACTATATCTATTTTATAATTCTCTATCTTTTTAGCGCGTTTGTTGACTATATCCGTTTTATAATTCTCTCTCTTTTTAGCGCGTTTGTTGACTATATCCATTTTACGTAATAACTTCGTATAGCATAAACTGAGTCGACAAGGCACACAGGGGATA
>NW_012076330.1:0-321 GCF_000956235.1 Wasmannia auropunctata
CGAAGGGACCCTCACAAATTACAGCACAATAGCTACAGCATAGAGAAAATTATCCAAGCATCTTGACTCCCTTTGGATCACTTTTCACCCAAAAACTAGACCGGAAATAAAATAAATATAAATAATAAAATAAAAAATAAATAAAAAATAATAAAATAAATTTTTTTTTTAATTTTTAGACAAATTATCCAAGCATCTTGACTCCCTTTGGATCACTTTCCACCCAAAAACTAGACCAGAAATAAAATAAATATAAATAATAAAATAATAAAATAAATAAATAATAATAAAATAGATCGGAAGAGCACACGTCTGAACTCC
>NW_012076331.1:0-650 GCF_000956235.1 Wasmannia auropunctata
ATATTTGTATGGTATTTTACTTAATTTTTATCTTTTTGTAGCAATGATAAAATTTTGTACACAATTTTAAAATTATGTTAAATATTTTTGCATTTTTAAAACAAATTGCAAAATTGTTCAACACCTTTGACATTTTTAAAATAATGAGAATTTAACAAAAATTTTACAGATTTTTGTTCTTATATACAATATATATATGTCATATTATATTTATGTATGTTGAAAGGTAATTTATAGTGAGATAGTTGGTTATGTCGATGAAATAGAGGCTCCTCGTGTACTACTTTTTATATCGATCTTATTGATCTTTTACGGAGCATTACGAAAACAAATAAAGATGCGACAAAATTTGTTATGAATTTTGCAAGATTCCTCGACGTGAATTAAAAATCGCACATAAATGCGATTTACAGCATTCGAAAGCGTTAATCTTTACCTTTAATTTACGCACTCGTTGAGCATATGGAGATGCATCAAATCTAAAAATTTTTTACCAAGTTTGCGAAGTTCCAAAAAGTAAAATAAAAATCGCACGCAAATGACCATTTTTGCTTCAATGTTGAATAACTCGGTGAAAAAAAATCGCTCATTGCTGATCGGGTGCTGAAATTAAAGCTAAAGATTTACGCTTTCGAACGATGTAAATCTCA
>NW_012076332.1:0-304 GCF_000956235.1 Wasmannia auropunctata
ACCGCGGTGCAGCCGACGAGCGTATCTCGTGCGACCCGTGCGAATCGATTCCCTCCGAGCGACGCGGCTCGTCGCCCGACGCGAGAGAACGAAGACCGTGCGCGACGAACGTTGAAATAAACGTGAAAAAACGAACGCGGTGACACGCGTGAACGACGGACGTGCCTCCGATCTCACGAAGAGATCTCTTTGCGACGACGAACGCGACACGTCTCTTTTTTCCAACGGGTGCGTTTCAAAACGCTGTCTCCCTCCCCCCCCCATTAGTAGCGCATAAAGTCGCCCGCGCCGATCGCGAGGCTCC
>NW_012076333.1:0-594 GCF_000956235.1 Wasmannia auropunctata
TCTCCGTCGGTGAATCAATCAGCTCGCGGAAGCAGCGAACGTCCTGTCAGCTCTCTGATGGAAGCAGCAAAGCTGGATGCGAACAACGATGCGTGGGAACGAGCGCTGGGGATTGTGAAATGCGGTATCCAGTGATTCAACACAAGGAATTGTGTGAATAAAATATGTTTATTTAAAAACGATGATTATAATTTCTTCGCACTCACACACTCGATCATACATCACACACGCACTCGTTGGATCGATAAGGAAGACGAGTTTCCCTCGATCTCGGTGAAACGCACGATAGCGGACACACGCGCCGTGTCGCGGGTCACAACGCGAGAGTCGCAGTACACTTCGTCGTAGAAAACACGAATTCCGCGAAAGCCGAAGGATCTCTCACATCCAACGTTAACGCGTTTCGCGAAAATCGCAGGATTCCGTATGTTCGCAATAAATAAACTGCACTACGCACTGTCGCGTATTATGTGATGCGCGGTATTCACGAGACTGTAGACTTGCTCGCGTAAGTTCGCGTATTTCGCGAAAAATGTCGAATCCGGTTTTAATAGAATTAGCGCGGCGTCGCCCGATCTATTAATTATCGAAAGC
>NW_012076334.1:0-304 GCF_000956235.1 Wasmannia auropunctata
TACCGCTTAGATTTTATTGTTTAATTTTGAACACCTGTTTTTTGTTAAAAAGAAAAATCATAAACATCAAATTTTGTTCGATAATAGATGTACCGCTTAGGTTTCATTGTTCAATTTTGTACAATAATAGATGTACCGCTTAGGTTTTATTGTTTAATTTTGTACACCTGTTTTTTGTTCGAAAAAGAAGATCATAAACATCAAATTTTGTTCGAGGAGCACGCTAACACTTGGCACCTTTTTTTACTTTTTTTAAAAAAGTCAATTTTGTAACGATTTAATTATACATAATATGAACTGAATA
>NW_012076335.1:0-437 GCF_000956235.1 Wasmannia auropunctata
TCAGACGTGTGCTCTTCCGATCTAACGTTTTTTAGAAATCATTATTCTAAACGAATATTTAATATAAAAAAAATATTAAATAAATGTTAAATAAATATTTTTTCCAAAATGAGTTCAGGAAATGAAAAAAAAACATTAAAAAAACATTTAAAAAATATTGTGTGCTGATTGGGTAATTATGTAGTAATATATGGTAATATTGATTCTAATGTATTTATCCAAAAAAAATTTTATACTAAAGAGATGTTATAAACATTACAGCCCAGATAGCACACAGAGTCCAAAAGAATTTATTAGTATATCCAGTTTTATGTCATCAATTCTGAGTTTATTTTCAGATGCAAAAAGAATCCCTTTTAGAAAAAGAATTCTTTTTGTATCTGAAAATGAACTCAGAATTAGTGACATATAAGTCACTCATATTATATATTAAATAT
>NW_012076336.1:0-364 GCF_000956235.1 Wasmannia auropunctata
GTGCTCTTCCGATCTAGATTTGATATCAGTAAATGGCGGCAAGCTAAATAAAAATTATGTTATTCAACCTAAGTGATGTGTATATTGTTTGTATAAAATATTTGTTGTCAGTAATTGGCGTAAAATTATACTCTCATAAAATGATTAATTTACGGCCCCAAGTGACATGTATGTACTTACAATACAAAATGAAAAAAATTAAATCTTAATAAAATAATTTTTATGTAAAAACACTTTTCGTAATCGTCCTGAGGCTGATCGAGATGGATCGCGACAACGCCTTGGGAATATTCAACTATTCCTGAGTCGCGAATCACATGTGAGTTATTAGAATTAATACGTGAGTAATGCACGAGAACCGTTC
>NW_012076337.1:0-389 GCF_000956235.1 Wasmannia auropunctata
ACACACACACACACACACACACACGTATAATTAAGTAACATTAATTCCCAATAATGTTTAATAATATCTTATATTCACCCCATTGTTTGCGCCCCCCTTTCTATTTTCAATGTCAATCATAATCAATAATTTCCGCATCTATTCTCTGATATGTTACACACCCATACTTCAAGATAAAATTAGCTAAATACCATCCGTTAGTTAATTGTTATAATTTTAACCCGAATTCCTGTTTCTTTCACAAAATTAATTGTAATCTACAATTGTAATCTAAAATTTTTGAAACTCATTATTGTAATCTTATTTGTAATAATAAAAATGTTAATGATATTAACTCTAATTTCCAATTACTACGCGAAAACTGTAACCACGTCTAGCAATAAATTTAA
>NW_012076338.1:0-344 GCF_000956235.1 Wasmannia auropunctata
TTAATCGAAAACCACATGTTTTGCTTTAATTTCACTGTTTATTTTCAGAAGTTATGAAACATTAAAAACGTCTGTGAATTCGTGTCCAGGTGTTCTGTACATACAGAAGAGACCCATACAGCACAGAACGATTGCAGCAAAATTGTAGCAATCTTTTTTTGCAAGATTGCAATGTTGCAAAAACGTTGCAAAATGTTGCTGCAACGTTGTTACAACATTGTAACAACGATCAAATGTCCGCCTTTAGAAATATTGCAATACAATGTTGCAGCAACATTAAAATATAATGTAAACCTTAACAGCACAGGAATATTCTGAGAACGATCGCAAAATTTTATAATTAG
>NW_012076339.1:0-342 GCF_000956235.1 Wasmannia auropunctata
AGTTCAGACGTGTGCTCTTCCGATCTTTTGTCTTTTATTCATTTAGATAGATCTTATAAAATAATTCCTTTACAAATAATGCTGTCACATAAAAAAATTTATATGAAAGTTATTTAGAGTTAAGAATTTATATTGAAGAAAATATACAAAATGCTCTGTAAAAGTTAATTACTGGAATTATCTCTGATATGCAGTGTATCATTTTCCAATAGTATGCTTGTAATAGGGTAACTGTCCGGTTTAAGCATATAATGACAATTAATATGCTTATTTTGAAGCTTTTTAAATGCGTAATAGGTACTATTTCTTAATATTATTTAAGTACAAACTTTAATATACATA
>NW_012076340.1:0-338 GCF_000956235.1 Wasmannia auropunctata
GATGTCAACTTCATTTGCGCGCGATTTTTATTTTACTTTTTGGAACTTCGCAAACTTGGTAAAAAATTTTTAGATTTGATGCATCTCCATTTGCATCCGTTGCAGCTTTGTAAAGAATCAGTAAGTCATTTAATGAATTATGGATTTCAAAAGTAGAGACTTTAAGCTGTGAAATGCTTTTTCGATCGTTATGTTATGATAATTTTTGACAAAGTTGCTCTATCTTGAATTTTTAGAAATTATCGATATATTAACGCAGTGTCCGGTCAATTAGTTTGGTGACTGTATATATACATATGTATATGATAACATCTTTTTATAAAAGAAAATTATTAATA
>NW_012076341.1:0-344 GCF_000956235.1 Wasmannia auropunctata
ATGAATGTCTCACCATTGAACAAACTATTTTATCAGCATACTTTATTGATTTCGCGTGTGCCGACACAAAATTAATTCGTAACTTTATGGCAATTATCAATTTTGATTACGAATGTCGCAATAGCGAAAGCAGTAGTGTTGTGAGTGGACCCACAGAATCAGTACAAAAATTTATTAAAAAATTACAGGTAAAGGTGAACATCAATCGTATATTATAAGTGGAAAACTTAATAAACAATTTTGAAATATTAAATTTTTAAATTTATGCCAAAATTTTTCGCACAAGAATGATCTTACTAATATTTATTTTTGTATTATCAGGTTAATAATATTTATGTAAAAGA
>NW_012076342.1:0-549 GCF_000956235.1 Wasmannia auropunctata
GAGTTCAGACGTGTGCTCTTCCGATCTCAAACAAGGTGGCGACCGAATAAAAGTAAGAATTTACATTAAAACATACACGGTTTTATATTTGTCGAAGTCGGTACTCGCCTATTAAAGATTTCATTAGTAAAGTAACGTAAAATTAGCAAGAATCACGAAAAGACGAGCCAGAAGGGCCTGCGTGAATCGAGGGCTTCGTGATTCGTTGTCCGATAGCCGAAAAGTCCGGTTACAACCTAACCTAACCTTGCAACCGACCAAAGGTTTTGGATCGGATGCATCTTTGCCAACTTCAAATTTCAACGAAATACTAAAGCCTAACGATTCACTGTCTAGCCATCCGGAATCCGATATGGACAGGGGAAAGGAGCCCAGACAGGAGGATACGCCGGGAGAACAAGGAAGCCGACGGACTCCTCCGAGTAAACCAGAGGATGGCGAACAGAAAGAATTTCCACCGGAACCGGGAGAAAAGGAAGAACTGGCCGGGGAAAACCGAAGCACTGACGCGAATAACTAAGACTTAAAGATTATTGATTCCGCTCATAT
>NW_012076343.1:0-440 GCF_000956235.1 Wasmannia auropunctata
CTGGAGTTCAGACGTGTGCTCTTCATCTGAATGCGGCGATATATATGAAATTATGAAGCATGATATAGATAAATTTGACACGGTTGATAATGCGTATGGTATTCCGCTTGCTAATAAAAAGGTTCCGGGTCTGATGAAGGACGAGAATAACGGCGCGATCATGACCGAATTCATCGGGCTTAGAGCGAAAATGTATGCCTTACGCGTCGATGGTAAGAGAGACACAAAGAAGGCTAAAGGCGTCAAGAGCAACGTTGTAACGAAGTTGATAACATTCGACGATTACATGCGATGTCTGCAGGACGTAACTGAAATGACGCGAAAGCAATCTTGCATAAGATCCAAGCTGCACGAGGTGTATACAACGTCTGAAACGAAAATTGCTCTAAGTCCGCATGACGATAAGCGATACATTGTACCTGATTCTATCGATCATTCTA
>NW_012076344.1:0-616 GCF_000956235.1 Wasmannia auropunctata
TTAGCCAGAACTATTAATATAATGAATTGAAACGATAGAACTCTTTAAATACTTGTATTTTACAGCTCGTACTTTCGAAATCCAGTGAGATGCTGGATGATGAAATGTGAAGTTAGCATCTCATTTTTTAAAACGGTGTTTTTTGACGTAATTCGACAGAACTATTGTTAAAACTTATCAAGAAGTCTGTAGAACTATAGTGTACGCGAGCAGAACTGTAGTCATTTTGTGCGATGCCAAAATATGATATGCTAATTTCACAGACACCACGGATGGTGTGCGTATAGAGACGTTTATAATTATTTCTCGAAAATGATACTTCGGAAAACTTTGTCACACATGATTGAATTCGTATTAAAATAACCTTTAATTTGGTAAAAACAAATTCAAAAAATTCCAAAAAAATTTTTGTGGTAAGAGTAAACAAAAAATTAAGCAATAAAAAAATTATTTTTAATTATAATTATAAAGTACTCTTAAAACCATTCAACTTTTATTCGGAACATTTTTTTCTATCTCTCCTAGTTTTGACGATATTCGCATTGAAATAAAAAAATCGATTTTTTCTAAGGAGTGTTTCACCCCTTAAAAGCGCGAAGCGGCACGAATTTGCGAT
>NW_012076345.1:0-414 GCF_000956235.1 Wasmannia auropunctata
AATATTCCACGTTAATTATATAAGAATGTTTTCAGCTTCGCGAGCGTAGATTGTTTCGCACAATAAATTACTTATTATTTTTCTGTTTTTTCACATGTAGGCTAATTTCGTAATAGACAGCTAAACTTTAGGAGCGTATTCTATTCATTTTAAGCCTTACAATTCGGGTGCGAAATATCGTCATTTTTTTCAATTACACATATCTATCTTGTTTTGTTGCAATAAAAAATGCAATATACAAACATAATCTACATCTTTAGTGTCGAATATTCCACGTTAATTATATAAGAATGTTTTCAGCTTCGCGAGCGTAGATTGTTTCGCACAATAAATTACTTATTATTTTTCTGTTTTTTCACATGTAGGCTAATTTCGTAATAGACAAGATCGGAAGAGCACACGTCTGAACTCCAG
>NW_012076346.1:0-813 GCF_000956235.1 Wasmannia auropunctata
TATTTTTTATATTCATATTTTGTACAAAGAGCTGTAAGAAATTTGAATGCATCTCATTTAATAGAAATCGAAAAATATTCTCCTAAAGATTGCCGTATTTCAAAGATACTTAAATTATTCATTCGTTCATATTATATGCGCAAATAAATTAAAAACATCTAGTTCATCATAATTTAACAAATATTTTCTGACACTGCTTAAATGTAATAAACATTGTAATACTACATTTGCATAGCATGAAGTTTTGTCTATATTTTGAAAACCATGTATATCCCAAGCAGCACTTTTTAATAAAGCTTTTTGATTTGACTCTTGAACAGAAGTAATTGTTTTCGATAATGTCCATGGAACATCTATAATTTTACGATAACGTTTTTTTGAAATAATAAGCATTTGTGATTCTGGATTATGTATTCGTTTTAGCCGATTATATTCCGTAATTGCATTTTCACTAGCAAATACAGATGAAGGATCAAAGACGTTACTCGAGATAATGCAACATATACTTAACCATAACTAAATATAGAGTTGCCTATATCTATAATAACATTTTGCAAACTCAATCCTTGACTTTTATGAATAGTGATGCCATAACTCAAGGATAATGGAAATTGTTTTCTAATAACATATGCTCTATCCATCACTTGAAATTTAACACTGACTCTTTCAATGAAATACTCCAAACCAGACGGTAGAAGAAGTTTTATCTTTTCTATATAATCTGTATTGAACGCGACTCAGGTTCGTGGGAGAGACGACACGGCACAAAGAAAAGAAAGACTTTGCTGAGGGGACGAAACACGTATATTTAAG
>NW_012076347.1:0-411 GCF_000956235.1 Wasmannia auropunctata
AAACAAAATAATCTTTTATGGCTTCTTTAATTTTTTTGTGATGTAGATGTAAACAGAAAAATCAAAGATAGGAAGAAATCTCCAGCAGCAGCATACTTGGCGCGCCCGTTTTTTATATGTATTATATTATAAAACATTAAAAATGTAAAAAAACCGCCAAGTATATTTTTCAACGTTTTTACCTAAAAAAAAATTGTATCAGATTGAAAAAAATGAGACCTTTGTATCATCTTAAATATATTTATAATGATTAAAAAAAAAACTGTTGTTAAATTATAAAAAAACCTAAGTGGCATTATCTTTAATATATAACAATCACGCAAAATTATTTTGTAATTAATATACCCCAAAAAAAACTATTGTATCAAATTAAACAATCAAAAAGATCGGAAGAGCACACGTCTGAACTCC
>NW_012076348.1:0-610 GCF_000956235.1 Wasmannia auropunctata
ATGTGTATAAGAGACAGACTCACTATTTCTTTAATTCAATAAATAACCGCAATATCACATAACAGTCTCATTTCAGCGGTCTATCTTGATTTCCCCCTCCCTGTTCGTTTCTCGCTAGCAGACGGTAAATAATTAGTCATGTGAGTTATTCTTTACTAAACAGCGTCTTATATAAAAAAAGGAAGGGAAAAAGTAGTTTATTTCTAGAATTAAGTTCGATGCATTAATTCTCTGTGCATGCCAAAATAGAAATTATAATCTCAACATATACTGTATATTATCCACAATAAAGACAACTTACATTATCGAATTAATTTTACTTACAGAAATGGTCGAATTAATCGATCAGTAGACACGGTAGTGTCTCGGTGTCAAGTATGACACTGAGACCGCCCCATGGATACTTTACGGCCTTTACGCCAATCGGCGAGTTGCAAGCATCTGAGATTTTTGGATCTCAATAACGACTGAACAGTCAATTTCTAAGTACGCCCAATCGATAGCTTGAGTTTGAATTATATAATAAAAGTGTTTTTATTTTCCTTCTACGTGCCTTATGAGCGGAGATATAAATCTTCAAATTCCGATTTTTGAAATTTTATTTTAAGAA
>NW_012076349.1:0-778 GCF_000956235.1 Wasmannia auropunctata
TCAGACGTGTGCTCTTCCGATCTTGTTTTTATTTTTTTTCTAAGTTGAATATTAAAAGAGATATTTCAAGTTTTATGTCAAAATGGGGTAAAATATATGTAAGAAACGTCGTCCCAGTGTCCGGGTTCGTGGTGTCCGGGTATAATTCGAATTTCACTACTCGTATACGCCTACACGAACCCCCAAGCACCCTATACACCCATACTCATCTCCACCTACGCTATTCGTGCCAACACTTTCCACCTCCCCCCCCTTCCACCCACTACAAAGTCTCAATACATCCCATTTCGTCCCTGTATGACCTACTACACTTACACCCACCCACATGTATCACTTCCACCCCCACCCCCACCCCACCCCCATTTCACTTTAAAACACCTTAATACACCCTGAAACGTTCTGATACAGTAAAAATAAGAAAATGTCATTACTTTAATTAATTAATTAATTTACTTTTTAAAATACGTACATATAATAAATGAAATCTATAGATCTTTTTATATGTATGTATAAATCTTTATATAGAAAGACAAAAGATCAATATGAAATGAATGCAATGAAGAGATTAGATGAAAGCGCATGCTTTGATAAACGAAGATTCTAAAGTAAACAGGATTTTTTTTAATTTTTACGCGGTATTTTTAATCTAGGAACTTTTAATACTTCTATCTTAGGCTGTTATTAAAAATATTGTATCCATTACAGAGTTTACAATATAAAAAATTTTTGTATGTCGTGGATGCATCAGTTCTTCCATCATTACCAAGCGAAAATATCA
>NW_012076350.1:0-332 GCF_000956235.1 Wasmannia auropunctata
ATGATTAATAAAGGCTGTTAATTATGTATACTAATGATATATACATATTATATATGTATATATAAAGAATATTAATGATTAATAAAGGCTGTTAATTATGTATACTAATGATATATACATATTATATATGTATATATAAAGAATATTAATGATTAATAAAGGCTGTTAATTATGTATACTAGTGATATATACATATTATATATGTATATATAAAGAATATTAATGATTAATAAAGGCTGTTAATTATGTATACTAATGATATATACATATTATATATGTATATATAAAGAATATTAATGATTAATAAAGGCTGTTAATTATGTATACTAATG
>NW_012076351.1:0-600 GCF_000956235.1 Wasmannia auropunctata
ATCGAGAAAATGTATGTCTATGTGTTTGCTGTCGAGGACTAAGTGTCTAGGTCTCGTCTAGGTCTTGCCGTCGAGGAAGTGAATGTCTACGTGTTCATCGTTGAGGACTAAATGTCTAGGTGTCGTCTAGATCTTTGCCGTCGTGGAAGTGAATATCTATGTGGTCGCCGTCGAGGAAACAAATGTCTACGTGATCGCTGTCGAGGAATTAAATGTCTAGGTGACGTCTAGGTCTTTGCCGTTGAGAAAGTGAATGTCTACGTGTTCATCGTCGAGGAACTAAGTGTCTAGGTCTTCGCCGTCGAGGAAGTGAATATCTACGTGATCGCCGTCGAGGAAATGAATGTCTGTGTAGTTGCCGTCGAGGAATTAAGTGTCTAGGTGACGTCTAGGTCTTCGCCGTCGAGGAAGTGAATGTCAACGTGTTCGTCGTCGAGGAACTAAGTGTCCAAGTGTCGTCTACATTTTCATTGTCGAGAAAGTGAATGTTTACGTGGTCGCCATCGAGAAAATTTGTGTCTACGTGTTTACCGTCGAGGAACTAAGTGTCTACGTATTGTCTAGATCTTTGCCGTCGAGGAAGTAAATGTCTATGTAATC
>NW_012076352.1:0-359 GCF_000956235.1 Wasmannia auropunctata
GCATATAAATATTTCTAAAAATGCAATTTTGCACTTCGAAGACTTGAGGACATACATAGAATTTTATGAAAAGCAATAAAAAATTTCTAAAAATTCAATCTCTCACTTCGAAGACTCGAGGTCATGTATATAATGTTTTTAAAGCAAAGGAATATTTCTAAAAATGCAGTCTCTTCGAAAACTTGAGGACATGTATATAATTTTTTTATAGCATATAATTATTTCTAAAGATACAATCTCTTATTTTGAATACTCGAGGGCATGCATATAATTTCTTGAAAAGCAATAAGAAATTTCTAAAGATGCAATCTCTCACTTTGAATATTCGAGGACATGTCTACATATATATATATATATAT
>NW_012076353.1:0-468 GCF_000956235.1 Wasmannia auropunctata
ACTGTTTTTTTTTCAAATTAAAGAGAAAGATTCCAACTTTATGACGCTGGAAACCGCATCCCCGAGAAAAATTTGAGCAAGTCCGTGCATTCTGTTAAACTTTGCAATTTTTTCATGTATAATTGGCATTATCCGGTGTGCACTATAGGTAGGTTGGCGATCGGATTTTGCACACCGTGTGTGTATGTGTGTANGTTTTACACACGTCCGCACTCACACAATGTACAAAAATCCGTTTTACCAACCTCCCTATAGTGCACATCGGATAATGTCCAAACCATACATCGTAGAAAAATACAAGGGTACTTTAAAATGCTGTAACTTTGTGAAAAAAAATCGTAGCGACTTGTTTTTTTTTTCAAATTAAAGAGAAAGATTCCAACTTTATGACGCTGGAAACCGCATCCCCGGAAAAAATTTTAGTAAGTCCGTGCACTCGTTCAAACATTGCAAAGATCGGAAGAGCAC
>NW_012076354.1:0-475 GCF_000956235.1 Wasmannia auropunctata
AGATGTGTATAAGAGACAGGTTCAGCACATCGAACCAATTGTTAATAATTTTTATTACATTCGACATTGCCTGCCAATTTTGATTTGAGAGGAATCCTTTTTTCCCACAATATTCTAAAGCCTTGGCATTCCTCATTGAGAAGACTTGCGCCGCTAAAAGCACACGCTGCCGTTGAAAACCTTTAGCGTCGAGGTGAGCTCTAGTCAAATTAAATGCGATTTTTAAATCGTTGGAATTCAGATGTAACAATTCTTCCAAAAGTGATATACCTAATGTTTCACCATTTACAATAAACCCTGAATCAAACAAATTGTTTCTCAATAATTTAATTAAATGTGGGACATCAGCAAACACAAAAACTTTCAAAGAATTGTCCGATGGATGTGGGAAGTAACATTGTTGTTGTAAATCATCATTGCTTTTCTGCTGCTGTTGATATTGTGTTCTTTCCGTTGTAATTCCAACGTTAAGTTC
>NW_012076355.1:0-352 GCF_000956235.1 Wasmannia auropunctata
TGTATACAATTTATATATACTGCAAAATATAAATGCTAAATGCGCTGTATAGATGTGCATATGGCAATGCCACATTGCAAAAACAATTACAAATCAAATTTTTGCGCGTAGCTATATAAACTTAGCTCTCTGTGCTAAATGTGTGCATGATGAGACATTTAGGTACGCATGCCATCTTTTCAGCTGCCTGTACTAATATATATGCAGCTTTTAATTTCAATTAATAAATTTTTTTGTCACAGTGAATGTTTTTTATCTGTATAATAGCCAGAACTTAGCAATGACACTAAGGCGGTAGCTCTTATAGCTATAAAGTTTGATTCAGCTATTGAAATTTAGCTGCTATTATTAA
>NW_012076356.1:0-331 GCF_000956235.1 Wasmannia auropunctata
CCAAAACAAATTTAAAATAATGTTAGATTTTTGTAGTTTTTCCTTTGTGCAATCCTATATTTATATTTTTTTCCAATGTAATTTATCTAGTAAGAGAAAGACTGATAAACATTTATGTTTATAACATTAATGTTACATTAATGTGTATATTTTATTTGAAAATTATAAATGAATTTATGTTATGCACAATTTTTTTTTGCTTCAATTAAATGCGTTATATTTTGAAATCTGAATATGTAACGACTGATTCCAGTAACTGTAACAATTGACCCCGCATATGGGGCCGGTTGTTACAAGTTGCATCATTTTACATTTTCCATTAATACAACCA
>NW_012076357.1:0-646 GCF_000956235.1 Wasmannia auropunctata
GAGTTCAGACGTGTGCTCTTCCGATCTGTATTTAATCTTTTTAAATAAATAAAATATTTACTATTAATAAATAATATATTGTTAGCATGAATTTCATGTATTATATTTCCATGAGTTATATATAAAAAACGGGCGCGCCAAGTATGCTGCTGCTGGAGATTTCTTCTTATCTTTAATGTTTCTGTCACGTAATTTGCTACTTGTTATCGAAGTCTCTTTTTATTTTCTGCGGTCCTCATTACGCTATCTATTGCATTTTATTTTATTTTTTACGTACATCGAAAATAATACAACATGGATTTTATTTGTTTAATTCGATACAATATTTTTTTTCGAGGTATATTTTTTTTAGTTTTTAATTCAATTACAATATAAATATACTTGAAATACTATTTTGATTTCACTTCTTTTTGGTAATATTATATTTTTAATTTATTAAATTAAATTTTTTTTAAATCATGTATACGTTAACACAACTTGGATTTTGTTTGTTTAATTTGATACAATAGTTTTTTTCGGGGTATATTAATTACAAAATAATTTTACGTGATTGTTATATATTGAAAATAATGCTGCTTAGGTTTTTTTATGATTTAACAACAGTTTTTTTCGAAGTCATATTATAAATATATTTAAGATGATACAA
>NW_012076358.1:0-538 GCF_000956235.1 Wasmannia auropunctata
GCTATATGCTGCAGATGAAATTGCTGGACCCTCTTCATCTAACTAAAAAATATAATAATGTAATAAAAAGTTTACTGCTTTATCTTACTCTTATTAGTGTTAAAAAAGCACTATATTTGTTACAGATTGTGTCTGAACAAGACATCGTGACATCGTGTCTGCACAAGACATAATTGTGTCGGAACAAGACATCGTGTCTGAACAAGACATCGTGTCTGAACAAGACATCGTGTCTGAAAAAGACATCGTGTCTGAACAAGACATTGTGTCTGATTTTAATAAGACATATTATTTCTTAGTGGAATAGGCCTACAGGGGAAACCACTAAAAAAAAACGCGTCAACAATAGAACCTCATGGGTGACGTGGAATCTATTACATTGTATACATACATATATATGTATATATATGTGTATATAATATAATACACATATATATATATATATATATATATATACAGGGTGTCTCATATTCAATGGTACAGCGCTTGTGGGGAAGTAATCTGGACAAAACTGAACAAAAAAGTCTCTACCATTTTG
>NW_012076359.1:0-463 GCF_000956235.1 Wasmannia auropunctata
AAACAAATTTTTCAATAATTATTTTTAAGTATTAATAATTAACTAATTTTTTTTATAGAATTGAAGACATTAACTAATTTCAAACAAAAATGTGAAACAGGCGATGCAGAAGCATGTACAAATAGCATAATATTATACAAAAGAAATCGACATGAGAACAGCAATAGGTTTTATTTTTATTTACGAGCTCTAATCTGCATGAAGTGAGATAATGTGAGTAAAATCTTTTAAAAGTAGAATAGAATACTTGTAATACTAATGAATAGTTTGATTGGAAAATAAAAATGATATCATTTTGGTTAATCTTTTAGACCTTTACGAAACTAAGATTAGCGACGCACATCGTAGTCGCTCTGTTATTAGGGCTGCAGGTTTATTATAATTTCGGCGATGACGCGGAAAAAATAGTGAGCAACATTGCTCTCTAATTTATTTTGCAGATTACTCTATATCTTGCAAATTC
>NW_012076360.1:0-301 GCF_000956235.1 Wasmannia auropunctata
TGCCAGCCCGCTCAGAGATGTGTATAAGAGACAGCGTATAACCTATATATATTTTATAATCTGAATCTAATCTTGATATTTCTTTCAATTAGAAAAAAGAAAAAGAATTAAGTATTGTACGACACCAACTAAGGAAGTGAGAGGCAGTATCTTCGATACTGAATGTAACTAATGTGCTGGATGTAACACTGCAGCTTTCAAAGTATCATAACTTATTCCGATCGGAATCAACATTTCGACAGCTCGAGAGGTACCGGAAACTTTCCGACCGATTCGGAAACAATCCGACTGTTCATAATAA
>NW_012076361.1:0-338 GCF_000956235.1 Wasmannia auropunctata
CTAGATGCGGAGTCGCGAAAGGAGGTTCCAACGCGGGCCTAGTTGCAATTTTCTTTCTCTCTCCATCACGCGGTATCTCCGTCCCACCCATTGCATGATTCTCGCGCGCGATGTAATTCGACGAAGAGATAAGGAACAAAAAAAATTTAACACATAATGTATATTTAACAGACAATGTATATAAATTTAGCACATGATTAATATATTTAACACATAATGTATATATTTAATACATAATTAATTATGGAACGCATCGTGTACAATATGATCTGACGCATAAGCTATGAGTTCACATTCAATAAGCGACGTTTTATTATATACCTTACGCAAAATATTTA
>NW_012076362.1:0-383 GCF_000956235.1 Wasmannia auropunctata
GTGACTGGAGTTCAGACGTGTGCTCTTCCGATCTAATATTATTTCTTACTTCGAAGACCCGAGGACATGTATATAATTTTTATAAAGCATAGAAATGTTTCTAAAAATGCAATTTCTCACTTCGAATAGTCGAGGATATGTATATAATGCTTCTAAAGCAAAGAAATTTTTCTCTAAAAATGCAATCTTTCACTCCGAGGGATTGAGGATGTGCATATTATTTTTTGAAAAGCAATAAAAATTTTTGTAAATATAATCTGTTACTTCGAACACTCGAGGACATGTATATAATGTTTTAAAAGCTAAGGAATAGTTCTAAATATGTAATCTGTCACTTCGAAGACTTGAGGACAAGATCGGAAGAGCACACGTCTGAACTCCAG
>NW_012076363.1:0-357 GCF_000956235.1 Wasmannia auropunctata
ATCAAGAACCGTGCGGGCGTACGATAAGTGCGCTGACGAAAGGGGTCTTCGGGGAAAAAGGTCCGATGGTCATATCAATAGAGTAATATATTGTCGATTTCATAGAAACGGGCATTGATTCCGGTTACAGTTTGAGTGGTGGGAACGTCGCGGGCGCTCGAATGCGGTTCCGCGCTTCACACGTCGAGATTGGACGTTTGAATGGTAAGAAACGCCGCGAACGCAAGGATACGACGTTTCCGAGCGTTCAAACGGCGAGAATCGACGTTTGAGCGGTGGGAACGTCGCGGGCGCTCGGATACGGCGGTTCCGCGCTTCGCACGTCGAGATTCGACGTTTGAATGGTAGAAACGCCGA
>NW_012076364.1:0-337 GCF_000956235.1 Wasmannia auropunctata
CAGACGTGTGCTCTTCCGATCTATTATATATAATTATATGTGAAACTTTTTTTGCCGGGCATCTCATTTCTGTGCTGTATTTCCATTTCGTTCAATTGTTTTAAGATGATTTTATTGCTCAACGCCAACTCGATAGTGTGACGTTGTCACATTAAATGTCACACAATCGCATACGTATGTATATATACAGTCTATGCGAAACGTTTCGATTGAATTACGTTTGTTTTTATTGAATTAATTATATTAGTCATATGAAGGGATTAACTTGACTGGGATTTTCTCGATAAAACCACCTTAATTAAGTAATCTTCTTTTAGTTTACTTATATTTTCTTCAT
>NW_012076365.1:0-415 GCF_000956235.1 Wasmannia auropunctata
AGTGACTGGAGTTCAGACGTGTGCTCTTCCGATCTGAGTCTGAGAGTATGCATGTATACTCGAATCTTGCCCTCTGAGGGATACATGCCCTTGCAATGAAGGTGGATCAGGTGTCCTGGCTTTACGAAGTCCAGTGCGCCGGGCTGGTCAATGTTGTTTGGAGCCATAACTCCTAGCGGCCGTCCTTGGCGGTTGCGTTGTCCTAATGCTCGAGGACGTCTGGGCAGTCGCGTTTGTGAAGGTGCCGGAAAGTCATAGGTTGGGTGAGGATGTTCCGACTCTCTCGGTGTCCTTGATTCCCTCTCGGGGTTTCTTTGGGCCAGGGGTCAGGGTCGAGCTCTCCGGATTACCTCCGCGCGGTTACCGGATCACTCACGATGTTTCAACACTTCGATTCTCGTGAGAATTCCGACTC
>NW_012076366.1:0-351 GCF_000956235.1 Wasmannia auropunctata
ACGTGTGCTCTTCCGATCCTAATGTTATTTAAATTTTAATACGCTAACTCCCATAAGAATGTCAGCCTTTAATAGTATCTCATCAATGATAAGTCATCATTTTATTAGGGCGAATTCACCTTGACAGAAAAGCGGAAAACAAAAAGCAGAAGCCAATCAGAACTCGCAATAGTAGCAAGAAAAGCAGAAAGCAAAAATTATCAACTACCAACGCGAGTTCTGATTGGCTTCTGTTTTTCTGTTTTTCGCTTTTCTGTCAAGGTGTGAATTAGCCTTTAGAGTGTAAAGAAAGCTTCCGCGCATTTTTGACAAATTTTATTTTTTCAAATAAAATAAATGGTAAAATGCATG
>NW_012076367.1:0-811 GCF_000956235.1 Wasmannia auropunctata
TCAGTTTGTCACGCTGTCATTTTAACGAGCAGAAAAAGAACTTATACTTTGTGCGCGGGTAAAAATCGAGTGCCTGAGATCGCTCCTGGAGAAGCTTCGTGCAACCGGCCCACGAGACCCCAGCGCTTACCCAGCGTGAGCTCCTGCCAGCCTCTCCAGCGGTCTTTCAAGTTACAGCAAGTAGTAAGTCATCATGTTTTTATTTTTAACCGGGAACAACTAAATTAGTTGGCTTGTCTCAAATCGATCTCGTTCTCAGTGCGTCGCAAGCAAAATTCAAATGTGCCACCGCGGCCCCGCCCCTCGCGATCAACCCGGCGTCACCGAAGGCAAGAAGCACGAAGGCTTCTTGACCAGGCCTACCAGGAGTGGTTAAACTCCTTGGAGGACCCGACAGTGAGACCGGACAACCAGGAGCCTGCTGACCCAGTGTCACCAGCCACTCCTCCAGCTAACTCTCCTCCCTCATCTCCCGAGGAAATTCCCCCTCGTCCTCTTTCCGCATCCTCCGATTTCTCCTACCAAATTTTCCCAGAAACACCTTCGCCAACTCCCTCACCAACATGTTCTTTTTCTTCAGTCTCCTATTCTCCGGTACCTCTTTCCCCAGAGGAGCCTCGCGCTCCCTCACCTGTAATTTCCATTGAGACCATAGACTTGGAGAGGGACTTACGCCCCTCTTCTCCTGCAAGTTCCACGGGAAGCGTCGAGTTTCTCGAAGAAATCCCCGCTCCTCGTCCCCGCCTGTATTATCTTTATGGGGAACACGACTCGCTAGAGTCGCTTATCCATCAATTTCCTCAATTATATT
>NW_012076368.1:0-355 GCF_000956235.1 Wasmannia auropunctata
TCCTATACTCATTTGTCTTATGTACAATTATATTTTGTTCTAATATATATATACACATATACATCTTCAGTGATATAATTCATCATTTCCTACTTCCTCATTATTACTATTGACAACTGATATTCTAATCACTTAATTCTTATTTCACTGCGTCACATTGCGAATTATTATATTGAAATATTACTATTGATAATAATTATTAATGATTGCACGGTTTCGTTATTATAATACGATATCATTGTTATTTAGCATGTTATTACAATATTAATAACTACTCAAGTAATATCACTCTTCTTTTATTCAAACATTATCACATTATGTTTCGTACTATATTCTAATCGGAAGAGCACACGTC
>NW_012076369.1:0-436 GCF_000956235.1 Wasmannia auropunctata
CGTGTGCTCTTCCGATCTTTTAAGAGATATATACGCAATATCTTTCGACTCAAGATTCAGCTGATATAAATTTCAAGATCTATTAATAATACATATATGTGACATCCTTTTTCAAAACCGTTAAGTCTTAAGCGAAAGCCCCCTATAAATGTTGCGAGACCGCTAAAAGCCAGATTTCTCTTCAAGGTAATACGAGCATTCCAATAGAGACAAACAAATCGTAAAGCAAGGAATGCCGGATTTAAGCAAAGTACCTCGTCTATGTCTGATTTCGTGGCAATAGCTGAGATAGATCTTCGGGATCTCGCGACACTTTCACAATTTTGATTCGTCGCGAAGCTACCACGGTGTTGAAGGGGCGATTGTCCGCGATGACGGCGAAATAGATTTAATAAGTCGAGAACCATGCCCTCGAAAGCATCCGTTAGTGCAATAA
>NW_012076370.1:0-360 GCF_000956235.1 Wasmannia auropunctata
TGACTGGAGTTCAGACGTGTGCTCTTCCGATCTAAGAATATTAATTTAAATAATGATTTTAAATTGACAATTTAATGTTAATAGATTTAACTAATTCTTTTCATTAAAAATAGGGTAAACTATTATAATTTGATTTAAAAAATCAATACTTTTTCAGTCATTTAATGTAAATATTTATTTAAAAGATATTAATCAATTTTTAAAATTTATAAGGTTGGTTGATTCAATAACAATTGGTATGAAGCTATGATTTATACCACAAATTTCTGAACATTGGCCAAAGTATAGTCCTGGACGTATTATAGTAAGGTAAAGATCGGAAGAGCACACGTCTGAACTCCAGTCACTTAGGCATCTCGT
>NW_012076371.1:0-794 GCF_000956235.1 Wasmannia auropunctata
ACGTGTGCTCTTCCGATCTTCTCTGCTGAAATTCCTGATCCTTGTGAAAATCGTACTCTACATGATATAGTTATGAAACATATGATCCATGGACCTTGTGGCGATTGGTGTTTGGTTGATGGAAAATGTTCAAAACATTATCCTAAATCATATCTTGAAGAAACTAGAATGGATGAAGACTCTTATCCTTATTATCGTCGTCGAAATAATGGCAAAAGTTTTGAACGTCCTGGTGGATATATAGTTGATAATCGTTATGTAGTTCCGTGTTGTCCTATTTTATCGATTATTTTTAATTGTCACATAAATGTCGAAATAGTTTCAAGTATTAAATCGGTTAAATATCTGTATAAGTATATTTACAAGGGACATGATGTTGCTGCTATAACAATTGAACCAATAACAGAAGTATAATATGTAATTATTAATCATAATGAAATACATAATTTTATAGAAACTCGTTATGTTGGACCTGTAGAAGCCAGTTGGCGCATACTTGAAAAAAAACTACAAGATAGAAGCCATACTATTGTACGTTTGCCTGTGCATCTCCCTAACGAACAAAATGTTATAATTGAAAATGAAGCTATTGAAGAAACAATGACTTCTGCTTTAAATCAAGTTACGATGTTAATTGATTATTTTTCATTAAATTTTCGTGATGAAGAAGCAAGACAGTATTTATATGTAGAAATTCCAGGCCATTATACGTTTAAAAAAGAAAAAATTAATGGAAGAAGCGTATCGCGTTGGGTCAAACGCAAAAGTCATTATAATTGTATAGGACGAATGTA
>NW_012076372.1:0-454 GCF_000956235.1 Wasmannia auropunctata
TGTGCTCTTCCGATCTCGGTATAATTTTTTTCACTTCAAGTGCAGTGTTCTATGAGGAACAATATCTACCTTGGTATAACGGTTTAGCGTAGCAAAAAAGCATCATCGCGTAAAACCAAATAGTTATTAAATCTGTAACAGTGTCAAACAAACTAATTGTGAGATTTATTATTAAATTGGAAATGTATCGTTTATTCATTAAATATCTTTATAAACAGCGAAATATTTTACAATTTCTTTCAATATTTCATTATCGTTGTTACAAATTTCACTAAATAATTAATTTTTTGCTCTACATGATACCCTCATTTGCTACACGTATAGTGTAACAAATGAGGATATCATCATGTACAGCAAAAAATTAATTATTTATTGACATTTGTAACAATGAATAACGAAATATTGAAAGAAATTGTAAAACATTTCGCTATTTATAAAGATATTTAATAAATAA
>NW_012076373.1:0-428 GCF_000956235.1 Wasmannia auropunctata
ACGTGTGCTCTTCCGATCTATAATAGACATCGAAAAGATTAGACAGACCCCTACGCAAGGTAGAAAGTATATTAAGTTGAATATTTATTAAATCTTTGTCTTACTAAACAAGTAGGAGCATTAAAGCACGTATTTTCTGTTTCTGCAATAGATATTAGCTAAATAAGTAGGCGGGGGAGGGCCGAGCAGGGCTCGGCCCTCCCCCTGCACCCCCTCCACACCTGCGCCCATACTACCTACTGGCTTCCGCCCCCCAACCCCCCCTTGGGATTATTTTTTTGTACTTTTTTTGAAAATAACTTTTTAACGAATAACGAGCGACGGCTAATATCTCTTGATAGTCACTCAGGGTCATGACCTTGACAACATACATGAAGGTCAAGGTCATTGGGGCTGGGTACGTTGTTATCAATATTTACCTAGAATAA
>NW_012076374.1:0-302 GCF_000956235.1 Wasmannia auropunctata
GTTCAGACGTGTGCTCTTCCGATCTACAATTTTATGTTATATTTCAGATATAAATAAATATATATATATAATAAATTAAAAGAATAATGAAATTAAAGAATTAAATTAAGAATGAAATTAAAAGAATAATTAATAAATTTAAATTTATTTGATTTTTAAAAAATATAAAAATATTTATCTTTAGATAAAAAATTATTTAAAGACATAATAATCTATAAAATGTTATATATTGCAAATTAAATATTCGAATTCGTAGCATAACAATAACATATACTAAATAATAAAAATATATAATATATAAC
>NW_012076375.1:0-429 GCF_000956235.1 Wasmannia auropunctata
TTATTGTTTTAAATATCTTTTTTGTTACTTATAATTTATATATATTAAGAGTATATAAGATGTTTCATATTAATTTATTATCTCTTTTATCATTACAAGCTAAGGTTGAGGCAAAAATATATTTAGACAAAAGTTGTATGGTTTGACAGTGCACAAATAATTGTAAAATCAATTTTCTAACTATCAATTATTTATAAAAATCATCGCTTTTTAAAAATAAAATTGTATAATTTTTTTATATAATATAATTTCTTCAATTATTCTGCATATAAAAGTATTAAAATTTATCAAATTTTGTATAATATCCGTATAAAATATCTCGTAAACTATATTTATGTAATCTTTATGTAACCTCGAAAAATCAATTTATCTGAAAATTGATTTTACTATTTGTGTCAGATTAAAAGTTATATGATCTGTCAGATCATA
>NW_012076376.1:0-508 GCF_000956235.1 Wasmannia auropunctata
TATATATATATATATATATTGATAATTTGATAATTGTGTGTATTATGTATGTGTGTCCGAATATCGGGTTCGTATACCTGCGCTCGAATTTCTGCGCACAGCTGCTGAGAGCATTCGAGCGGCATTTATACAGCTATATATACAGGGTGTCCTGTAATGACCGGACCAACGCTTAAGGGTAGATTCCTGAGATCATTTTAAGACAAAAGTTCTAATACCAAAATGTTGAGGCTATAATAGTTTTTGAATTATAAGTATTTATAAAGTTAACTAATCAGATCGTCTAAAGTTGGCGCGCTCAGGTACGACACAACACAAACTCCTAAAAACAAAAGCTGACTTATCGCCTCTTTTATTTATATCGATATAAGGATTACATATGTGAATATAAGATTATTTTTATTGATATTTTTGCAAACACATTAATTAATAACTAAATTGTATTTAAAATTGTTGTATTTTATATTAAATTGTTAAATTTGTCATATTTAATTGTTAAATTTAGTTG
>NW_012076377.1:0-436 GCF_000956235.1 Wasmannia auropunctata
CGTGTGCTCTTCCGATCTATTACCATGTGACAGGAAAGGGAAATAATACAATGAGGGAATCAGAGTAAGCAAGTAATAAATTGTATTGTTAAAACAATATTACATTAAATAACGTTTTTTAATGTTTTGAAAATTTTTAAAGTAAGTGTTCAAAATAGCCACCATCCATTTCTACACAAAGCTGAGCACGTCTAATAAAATTCATTCTCGAACGTTCTATCATTTCAGGCGTAACCCAGCAAACCACAGTATATAACTTAGATGTATATATTATATTACACAAGTGTCATAAATATTAAATGTAATATTATTTGTACAGTACATGTAACATACTGGTACGGCTCTATGTCAGCAACTTTGAATGTATCACTTATGTATCAGATATATATAATTGCAACGTAACATATACGTATTTTTTACATATTTTTATATATTA
>NW_012076378.1:0-329 GCF_000956235.1 Wasmannia auropunctata
ATAATTAATTTGCGCTCGTTGTTTTGCTTCTCGCTCGTGTTCTTCCTTCTTTAGTCAGTCTTTTACGCTCTCTAGTGGTCGTGTTTGGTAACTTTAGTGTTCCAATTACTATATTTTACAGTGTCTCTCTGTGTCACACTGTGTAACACCAGGCTCTTCTTGTTGGAAAGCACCCTATATAGTCAAAGACGTAAATTATAAATTTTCAGTGCTGGCAGTGAATTTTGGAACACAGCCATTGACGACACAAGAAGACTAGAGTCAAAAAAGTCTAGTAATAATAGTAACATTGAAGAAAAAAACTATCGTTTAGGGAATAATCAAATTGA
>NW_012076379.1:0-304 GCF_000956235.1 Wasmannia auropunctata
TACAATGTGCAAGAGCAGTGCATTTTTTTTCCATTTTATCAAAGAACCACGTTTGTTTTTCAAAATCATATTCTCGAGTAATATCTGTAACGTTTCGGGCACAACAGTCTCAACATCTGTCAAGAAATTATCCGATTGTTCGCAGTTTCAGCAATAATAATATCGTTACCATATTTTTGCAATAATTTTGTCTTGACTGTCTTTATGTGTGGACGATAATCACTTTTAATTTGATTTATTAAATTATCGAGACTTAACTGAGATTCATCCGAGTTTTCTGCAAGATATGAGTAAATGAATTCCA
>NW_012076380.1:0-449 GCF_000956235.1 Wasmannia auropunctata
TTAACTTATAAAATCATTAATGTTTTCAAATAAGAAACTCAATTTCGATAATTAGATATTTTTGCGATAAGCGCATCAATTATGTTAATATTTAAATGTGAGTCAATGGACAAAGGCACCCCGCAATCGCGCGCGCAATGTACCATGCCTAAGCGCGCGAATTTCAGACGCCGTAATAGGATAACTTTAATCGGTTATAATTTGAAAAGTATTACAGCCTCGACATTTTCGTATAAGAGTTTTCGTCTTAGAATGCTCTCTAGAATCTGCCAATGAAAGGACATACGACCTTTCTGAGACACCCTGTATATTACTTGCTGTATGTTATCGTTCACGTTTTCATATAATCATTGCGCGAACGCATTTATATTAATCGTTCACGCTCTCATATGATCATTGCGCGAACGCATTTATATTAATCGTTCACGAGATCGGAAGAGCACACGTCT
>NW_012076381.1:0-318 GCF_000956235.1 Wasmannia auropunctata
AGAAGCTTCTAATTTCTACCGCGATATAGTCACCGTCAACGCGGAGTTCGTGGCTGACTAGGCAGGGCCCTTAAATGTATTAAAGAAAAATACGATATATTTATGTTATCCCTTAACCCATAAGGTGCTGTTTGTAGTTTTAAAAAAACCATAAAACCATGTTTGTAGTTTAAAAAAAACCATAAAACCATGTTCGTAGTTTAAAAAAAACCATAAAACCATGTTATTTTACTGAAGTAATTAAACGATAAAAAAATTAATTTAAAATTCTTTAGACAAAATACCAGATAAGATCGGAAGAGCACACGTCTGAACTCC
>NW_012076382.1:0-322 GCF_000956235.1 Wasmannia auropunctata
AAATAAGAGACTGATGATGACACAAACGAAAATAATATTCGAAAATGCATATGTGTCAATGCTAAATTTCTTACAAAAATTAAATAGGCTAAATTAAAATTAAAGTCTTATTTCTAATAAAAATTATAAAAATATCAAAAAAAAAACAATTTTATGTTATATTTTAGATATAAATAAATATATATATATAATAAATTAAGAAAATAATAAAATTAAAGAATCAAATTAAGAATGAAATTAAAAGAAAATTAATAAATTTAAATTTATTTGATTTTCAAAAAATAAAAAAATATATATCTTTAGATAAAAAATTATTTTAAAG
>NW_012076383.1:0-562 GCF_000956235.1 Wasmannia auropunctata
ATACGAGATGCCTAAGTGACTGGAGTTCAGACGTGTGCTCTTCCGATCTATTACCCTTCCACCCCCTTCTTTAATGTTATTAAACATAATGTAATTTCATCTCCCACTAATTAACATCAAACTAATAATTATTAATAGTCCAATATCCCCCACACGATTACATATAACTGTAACTATACCAGAATTATAAGACATATAATTTTGATAATAAATAACTAAACAATAAGAAACTAATCCTAATCCATCCCATCCAAATATAATTCTAAAAATATTAGGACTCAAAATTATTAAAATTATAGAAAAAATAAATAAAAGCACTAAAATAATAAATCGTTCAATAAATTTCTCTCCTAATATATAAATATACCTATAAATTAAAATTATTGAAGAAATTAATAAAACAAAACTTATGAATAATAAAGAAATTCAATCAATTAAAAAAATAATTTCTATATTAATAGAATTAAATTCTAATAATGTCCACTCAACTAAAATCGCCACATTAAATATATAAATTACAGATCGGAAGAGCACACGTCTGAACTCCAGTCACTTAGGCATC
>NW_012076384.1:0-575 GCF_000956235.1 Wasmannia auropunctata
GTTCCCAAGCGGTCACCCATCCAAGTACTAACCGTGCTCAACGTTGCTTGACTTCAGTGATCGAACGAGAACTGGTTTTTTCAACGTGATGTGGAAGTTGTCCGATTACTCAAATTATTTGGAAACGGTTTTATTCTTTGTGATAAACATTATTATATATATCATACATTATTATATATATGTATATATCACACAGAATAAATACAATACACATATAAAATTATATTATATTACAAATTATATTATATGTATATAATATTAAAAAATATATAAAATATTTATGTATATATATTTTTTATATATTTATATTAATATTTATTATTATAATAAATATAATATATATTATTACATTATATGATCTAGGCTCTACTAATTATATTATTATATGCTATTAATATATATAGGTATATATATATATATATATGGGCTATTCCACGTGAAGCGGATCAGTCATCTCTCAGAAATTTTTTTAATTTTGCACAAAGGTAGTACTTTGGGAGATAGAATTTTGTGCCAGAGGATTTTCTTCTTATTGCAAAATTAATCGAAATATAAACAATTAAAAATTAGACTAC
>NW_012076385.1:0-313 GCF_000956235.1 Wasmannia auropunctata
TAAATCCTAATTAACAATTACTGCATAGACAGATCTCAGATATCATCGTTAACTTGTTAAATATTGCATTATAAACAAATGGATAGTGTGAGAGGTTTAGAACTTATTTCGTTAAATTTATTAATGTTAAATAACAATTATCAAAGAGATGGATTATTGATATCTTTATTTGATTATTAAATGATATATAATACTTTAAACAAATGCAATAGCTCAGTCCGATTTCTAATAACAATTTCTATACAAACAGATCTCAGATATTGTTGTTAATTTACTAGATGTCGTGTTATAAACCTGTCTCTTATACACATCT
>NW_012076386.1:0-417 GCF_000956235.1 Wasmannia auropunctata
ACTGGAGTTCAGACGTGTGCTCTTCCGATCTCTATTTTTTACTTTTTTGATATTAAAAATTTTTTTATTGCAGCTTAAGGTTGTCTTAATAAATGGCTAAAACCGATTTTTTTTTCTGCGCATTTTTTGTATGAAAAAAAAATCATGAAAGCCTCCAAAATTGCAATCAAAAGTGGTATCCTGCCTTAATATAAAACGTTCTTCTTTTAAGGGAACCTCGCGAAGTGTCAAATTCTGATTTTAATGAAACTTGATACACTTTGAAGTCACATAAATAGATGAATTTAGAAATTATTAGTTGGTGCTAAAAACGGTTTAAAGGGATGAATTCACCCCTTATATGTAAATTAATTCTTTTTTTCTTTCGTTATATCTCGAAAACTATTCAAGATATAAAAAAATGTTGTATACAAAAGT
>NW_012076387.1:0-1355 GCF_000956235.1 Wasmannia auropunctata
GACGTGTGCTCTTCCGATCTCTTTTAAAGCCATTCAACTTTTATTCAGAATATTTTTTCTATCTCTCGTAGTTTCGATGATATTCGCATTGAAAAAAAAAAACCGATTTTTTTCTAAGGAATGTTTCACCCCTTTAACGTACGACTCGGCACGAATGCAAAAATTGTAGTATCTTATTTTTGTTTGTAGTTTAACATATCCAAAGCTTATTGAAATCGGAGGGGGACACTTCCGTGTGTTTCCTTGTGAATATAATTTCAAATTATACATATTTATTATTGCTGTAACGGCCAACAATAATTTAATCAAGGAAACATCTCAATTTATTAAAAGTAATTACTTATAAATATAAAATTAATTGATCTTATCAGCACACACCTCCAAAGTTCTACCCTGTTGAAAAAATCCATGTGGATTTCCACATGGAAATTCATATGAATTGCCATGGTAATTTGGACCAAAAATCCATGAATTTTTATATGGAATCCATATATGGAATCCATATGGAATTTATGTGAAATTTATATGGAATTCATATGGAATCATGTATTACAGATTCCATACAGCACAGAAAGATTGCAGCAAAATTGTAGCAATCTTTCCTTGCAAGATTGCAATGTTGTAAAAACGTTGCTAAATGTTGCTGCAACGTTGTTACAACATTGCAGCAACGGTAAAATGTCCGCCTTCAGAAATATTGCAATACAATGTTGCAGCAACATTAAAATATAATGTAAACCTTAACAGCACAGGAATATTCTGAGGACGATTCTACAATAAGACTTATATTACAGATGTGGTATTGAATCAATAACGTATCATTTCATAATCATTACGGTAAAGATCAGTAATGATTTCGATACAAGATTTTAACAAAAAATTTTCTTTTTTTTTAAATTTTATAATTACATATTTTTTAGAGTTTAATTTGTGTTTATTCTATTTCGCATATTCTCTATTTTATTAATAATTAAAATTACGTTGTTATATTTTTGAAAACGTATTGAGATTTGAACCTGAGATCCCTAGAATAGCAGTAAGCTTATACGTTAGTCGCTAACGCTGAGCTATTGGCACTTTATACAAAGGATTTATTTTTTCCAGTATATATCCCAAACACGGATATCCTACGGACATCCATAAGATGTCCTTAAAGGACATTGAGGATATCCACAAGCTATCCGTTTTAGGTCCTTCGGCCATCCATTGGACGTCCACGGGATATCTGTTTATGAAATTGGTGGACATACTAAGAATCTCTGACGTGTCCATAGGATATAAAAAATAAAAAATAACGATTAAATAAACATTTATAAAATTAGAATAAAAAGTATTATAAAACATTAAAAAAAAAA
>NW_012076388.1:0-508 GCF_000956235.1 Wasmannia auropunctata
CCAAAAGAGGTAGCACTTAGGTTCTATTTATAAGAAATAATAGATGTACCGCTTAGGTTTTATTGTTTAATTTTGTACAACTGTTTTTTGTTCAAAAAGGACATTATAAACATCAAATTTTGTTCGGTAATAGATGTACTGCTTAGGTTTCATTGTTCAATTTTGTACAACTATTTTTTGTTTAATAGAATATACCTCATGTACATTCCATGTATATACATCAAATGTATATACATACAATATACGATGATGTAGATATATTTATGGATATGCATAGGATATTGTATGGACATACATATAATGTATATTCGAACATGATGGGTTCCATGTATTACATAGAATATACCTCATGTACATTCCATGTATATACATCAAATGTATATACATACAATATACGATGATGTAGATATTGTACATATATATTTATGGTGCAACTATTAAAAGTTCGTTAAACACGTATATTATTTACAAAAAATATCCAGATCGGAAGAGCACACGTCTGAACTCC
>NW_012076389.1:0-475 GCF_000956235.1 Wasmannia auropunctata
TGCCAGATATTAAATTCTTGCTCACAAGGCGATTAAATCAAGACGCACTGGAGAATTTTTTCGGAAAAATTCGAATGTTAAACGGCGCGGCGTATACTGTTACACCAGCTCAGTTTCATTTTGGTTTTAGAAAATTATTTTCTACATGTTATATGACGACAGAAACTGGAAACTGTGCCGAAGATCGCGACTTAATGATTATGAACGTTGCTAATTATACTGCTAATCAAAATGTACATGCGGATGTAAATCAGCAAGATAAAAGAACATCGATTTTAGTCGATGATCATGATTATCGAAACATAAGTCTATCAGAACAAAATGCTTTTTGCTATGTTTGTGGATATTTAATGCGAAAATGCACCATGAAACATTCCTGTGATATTTGCCTTAATTATGCGAGAGAGTATGTAGACTTGAATAATAATTCATATTATTGTTTTTTTCGAGATCAAGAATAGATCGGAAGAGCACA
>NW_012076390.1:0-520 GCF_000956235.1 Wasmannia auropunctata
CACACACACACACACACACACACACACACACACACACACACACACACACACACACACACACGCACACACACACACGCACACGCAAACGCACACACACACGCACACGCACACGCACACGCACACACGCACACACGCACACACACACATGCATGTACGTCAGTGCGTTATCGCGTGTAGTGAGCAGCTGAGCGTCCGTAGTAATCGCCCGCGTCGGACAATCACTTGTGCCGCTCCTGCCTACCTTGTGTGGGCGTCCCGTAATTGGCTAACTATTTTTCCTTATAACTTAAAAACTAAGAAATATTAAACAGATGACAAATGCAGTTAAGAGTCCCACGCAGTTCTTGGTGCGTATATATTCTTGGTTTATTCCAATATTCCTTACATTAAATCCTTAGCGAACGTTTCGGCTTCCATCAAGCCATCTTCAGCGCAAATTAGTTATCATTATAGTTATAAGCTTTCATGCTCCACATCGGTGAGTCCCTGTGCAGCAAGTCAAAATCGTATTGTCCCAATA
>NW_012076391.1:0-428 GCF_000956235.1 Wasmannia auropunctata
TGCCTAAGTGACTGGAGTTCAGACGTGTGCTCTTCCGATCTGAAATTATAAGTATATTACTTATATGAAAGATTTGATATCAATAAATGGCGCCAAGTTATAATCCCATAAAAATTACGTTACGTTATCCTACTTAAGTCACATATGTATGTATATCATTTGTATACAAAATTTAATATTGAATTTGATATGGATTGTTCTTAATAAGTGATCCCAAGTTATAATCCCTCAAGTTACATTTATTTTCAAAGGAGGTATTAAAGTTTTAAATTGCGCTAATTACAAAGAGAATCTCGTTATCTTGAAAATGAATTGTTATACTATTTTTTAAAAATAACATTCAAGTGGGATAGTATCTCTAATAAAACAATAAAACCCAAGTGAAAAGATCGGAAGAGCACACGTCTGAACTCCAGTCACTTAGGCAT
>NW_012076392.1:0-596 GCF_000956235.1 Wasmannia auropunctata
AGAGAATGTAAATGCATGTTTATGCGCGCGTGTAGTCAGCTGATCGTCGCGACGGTCCCGCGTACCGCCTGCCGGCGGACAATAAGTTGCGCCGCCCCTGTCTACCATCCGTACGCGGCCCGTAATTTGCTAACTATTTCTCGTTACAATTTGAAAACTAAGCTTCGGACAAAATTTTTGTAAAGGAAAAATCGTCTTAGAATTGAGTCAAGAATACGTCTTTTCAAGGACGAGAGGTTGTTCTGAATCATCCTGTATATATATGCAACGTTCATAAATAAAAAAATATTAAATTTTATGTCCATATACAATACATATTTTGCATCTATTATATGTATACATAAAAAACTTAAAATAATATATTTTATATTTTTAGAACCAATTTAATTTTTATAATTAATTAATTATACTGTGAATTATAGAAAACGACATAAGAAGTATTATTAAAAAGATAAACAATGTATTTGCTAAAGAAATTATTAAGTGGCCAAAGTTTGTATCTTAATAAATTTTTTGTGACAAAAATGTTTAATTCAGAAGATTTACATGGATAAGAATATAAATCTGAATATTCAACAGATCGGAAGAGCACACGT
>NW_012076393.1:0-467 GCF_000956235.1 Wasmannia auropunctata
TATCCCCTGTGTGCCTTGTCGACTCAGTTGGCCCGACGAGCATATCCGAGCGCAAGAAAAGCGAACCGTCACATATATATATACACAGTGCGGTCCATAAGTTCCCGGAATGATTTTTCTGCAGCCTCCCCATTGACGCCACTTATCGGACGACTGTTGAACTACATAGTGTGAACCTTTTCGAACAGCCATGTTGAGTGGCATAATTTTAGCCGCAGTTGTTGAAGAGTGCGGACGTTTGATATAGCCTGATGTTGTGTGTGTGCGTCACAGGCAGAGAAAGGATTGGCCAACGCAGCTAAAATATAGCGTGGCAGCTAATGCGTGTTTCTAAAATATAGGGACAACTAATATTGTTACTGCCAAAGCTAAATTTATTAGTTGTTAAAATTTAGGCGCTACAGCAGAAAATATTTGTTGAAAAAATCAAATAATGTTTAGCTAATTCTATTGAGGAATATCCAGTA
>NW_012076394.1:0-383 GCF_000956235.1 Wasmannia auropunctata
AGTGACTGGAGTTCAGACGTGTGCTCTTCCGATCTTAGCTCATTTCCATTATGTTTTATCCATAGGAGCTGTTTTTGCAATTATTGCAAGTTTTATTCATTGATTCCCATTAATTACAGGATTCACTTTAAATAATTTTTATCTAAATATCCAATTCTTATCTATATTTATCGGAGTAAATATAACCTTCTTCCCCCAACATTTTTTAGGATTAAGAGGAATACCCCGACGATATTCCGACTACCCAGATAATTTTCTTACATGAAACATCATCTCATCAATCGGTTCATTAATCTCCATCCTTAGACTAACAATTCTGATATTCATTATCTGAGAAGCTTTTGCATCAGATCGGAAGAGCACACGTCTGAACTCCAGTCACT
>NW_012076395.1:0-377 GCF_000956235.1 Wasmannia auropunctata
AGTCAGCTGATCGTCGTGACGGTCCCGCGTACCGCCTGCCGTCGGATAGTAAGTTGCGCCGCCACTGTCTACCTTCCGTACGCGGCCCGTAATTTGCTAACTATTTCTCGTTATAATTTAAAAACTAAGCTTCGGACAAAATTTTTGCAAAGGAAAAATCGTCTTAAAATTGAGTCAAGAATACGTCTTTTCAAGGACGAGGGGTTGTTCTGAATCACCCTGTATAGTATATTTGGAATAATCTCATATATTTTTAATAAACATAATGTTTTATGCATATAATGAAAAAAACAATTTGCGATATAAATTTATTTTACAACACGTTATCCTTGTGTATCCATGAATTATGTGAATCATCCAATCCCAACGGAAGAGCA
>NW_012076396.1:0-604 GCF_000956235.1 Wasmannia auropunctata
TTACATAAGAATTCCAGATAAAGCTATGGTAGCGTCACGACATTTGCGCAATGAAGTAACACGCAGATTTTTAGGTACTTGGCGTCGCGCCGCTACCGCGTCGCTTGATTATATAAAATATAAATCAAATCAAATATAAAATAAAATAAAATAAAACATGACATAAATTAAATAACAAAATAAAGAATAATATAAGTAAAATATATAAAATCAAATAAATAAACAAATATTATATAAAATGTGAATCAAATCAAATAAAAAATAAAATGAAACAGAACATGACATAAATTAAATAAAAAATAAGGAATGATATAAGTAAACTATATATCAAATAAATAAACAAATAAAGAATAAAACAAAAAAATAAAAAAAAATGAATATATATAATATAACTTATATAAAAAATAAAATGAAATAGAACATAAAATAAATTAAATAAAAAAATAAAGAATGATATAAGTAAAATAAATAAAATCAAATAAATAAACAAATAAAAAATGAAACAAATAAAATAAAAAATAAAATGCATTGAAACAAAAATAAAATGTAATAAAATAAATAAGAAATAAATATTATAATGTAAAGTAGAAAAGACAAAATAAAA
>NW_012076397.1:0-478 GCF_000956235.1 Wasmannia auropunctata
ATAGTGTAAACCTTTTCGAACAGCCATGTTTGAATGGCATAATTTTAGCCGCAGTGTTGAAGAGTGCGGACGTTTGATACAGCCTGGTGTTGTGTGTGTGCGTCACACGCAACGAAAGGATTGGCTAACGCAGCTAAAATATAGCCGTGGTAGCTAATGTGTTTTTAAAATATAGGGACAACTAATATTGTTACTGCCAAAGCTTTAGTTAAAATTTAGGCGCTACAGCAAAAAATATTTGCTGAAAAAATCAAATAATGTTTAGCTAATTTTATTGAGGAATATCCAGCAAAACTTTTAAAATTTTCAGCAAAATTATTCTTTCCTTATGTCGCTTTCTTAGCTACTCCTGTTAAAATACTTTTTACTTTTTAAAGATAAATATATTTGTTGCCAGATACAATTTTATTAAAATAAAAGCGTACTTTTAACAAGAGTAGCTATGAAAGTGACATAAGGAAATAATGATTTTGCTGAA
>NW_012076398.1:0-383 GCF_000956235.1 Wasmannia auropunctata
TACTATAAGCCCAAACTTGATTTTAAGGAATAACATCATTTTGCGAATGCAATGTATATTCGAAATCACATACTGTGAAAAAATATTTGAATTCCAAACCTCAGTGAAGAGATGTAAAGAATACCTTCCGGAACGGACTTCTTTTTCATAGAATGCAATGCTCAGCTTCGCGGAGCATTGGTATCATTCAGGTTATTGTGTTCTGCTGCACAGTTCTCGTTTTGAGAATGCATGAATTGTTAATTAAAATGGAACGATTGATTATTTGTTGTACATACTGTGCAGCAGAACACAATAACCTGAATGATACCAATGCTCCGCGAAGCTGAGCATTGCATTCTATGAAAAAGAAGTCCGTTCCAGATCGGAAGAGCACACGTCTG
>NW_012076399.1:0-745 GCF_000956235.1 Wasmannia auropunctata
ACTACAGACGCGCGCCCGGCGCGCGCTATTTAGCTGCACTTTTTACTTTTTACTATTATTTACAATTACACATCAACCTCAATGCACGCAACTGTCAAAATATGCAATGACAGCCGCTCACGAAGTAAGCACAGCAAGACAATCAATCAACGTTACGGAATAGAGTCAAATAAATTTCAAGACTTTTCGATAATTCGACTTTAATTTAACCTGCTTTTTTTTAGAACAGGAATCCCTGATTCAAAGCGCCAGGGGCGTTGCAGCTTCCTAAATTATATAGTGATTCAGGAAATTGTGATTTCATCGTATTTCCGTAAGTTTTTTATTACATCCAAGTATATTTCAATGAATCGCACTTTCGGCTGCTTCTGGCTTTTACGACTTATATACATGCTTTGCACGCTCGCTAGGCACGCCCCTGAATCTAGTTCATTATTAAAAAGGCGCACTAACAATAAGTCGATACTCGAATCTATTAAAGTTTATTGTTGTCGCTTTTTCGTGATTGTTAATTAGTTCTCTCCTGCTTCATGAGTGGCTGTTATCGTACATTTTGACAGTTGTGTGTCAAAAGTTGATAATATAACAGCAAGTAGTAAAAAATAGAAGTGCTAAATAACGCGCGCGAAGCGTCTGTAATGCTAGTATTATAAATTAGCACGTTTGATCATCATATGTGATTTATGTAGATACATAAGTTAATTTATAGGTGAATAAGAAGAATTAAAAAACATGAAAGAGCACA
>NW_012076400.1:0-406 GCF_000956235.1 Wasmannia auropunctata
TCACACACACACACACACACGCACGCACGCACGCATGCATGCACATACACGCACAAAACCTTACCTTTTAAAGATTTGTCGACTTTTGTAGCTTCTCGAAAAAGATACATGAATTCTCATTTCAATGTGATTTCCACGTAATGAGTGTTTATTTTATTAAATTTTCGGTAGTTTTAATGTAAACGTCACAAGTTATCCACTGACTGACACAGATTAAATAATTAGTTAATTCTTTCTTTTACAAACCGTGTCACTTCAACATTTTACACTCGATTCACATACAAACTATTCATTTGAAGAAATCACAAGAAATCTATTAATGTAGCTACTAATTAATATTTGTTACGTACTTTACAATCACTGTCGATTAATTATCCGTCCACTGAAAAAAGATCGGAAGAGCACA
>NW_012076401.1:0-496 GCF_000956235.1 Wasmannia auropunctata
ATATAACATAAAAAACCACGATATAAAATTTTTGATTGAGATATTTCAAATTATTAGTTCATTTTTTACATAATAAATTATCCTTTCTTCGCTATACTATAATTGCAGCAATAAAAAGTATATATATATATATATATATACACATATATAATTCGTGGCGAATTATATACAAAAACGTTGTTTTAGTGAATAATTAAAGCAATACGAATACGTTGGCAACTAATCATCAAAACAATCTTTACATCAAGATTTATGTACATTTATTAAAAGAATTTTCGTTGATTTGTGTGATGACTCAATATTGTTTGCAAGCTATTACATTAATTTCTCCGTTCTGACTTTTTTTTATTTTTATAAGACTTACATAATAACCAGAATATAGGTACGTTGATCACTAGTCGTCAAGACAACCTATACATCGCCAAGATTTATATACGCATATATACACTTCTTATTTTAAAAAATTTTCATTGATTTATGTTATGACTCAATATTA
>NW_012076402.1:0-375 GCF_000956235.1 Wasmannia auropunctata
TGTGCTCTTCCGATCTATTATATGCATGCTTTCCCATTGTTTTATACAACATTAATGCGAATGCTTTTTGTTTTGCAGTATACCGTTGTCCCTGTAAAATATTATTAATTTATAAAAAATAAAAAAATTATTTTTGCAAATTAAAACTACAAGACTATAGTTTAACAAAAATTATTTTTTTAAAAAGATATATAAATAAAAAATGGCGAAAAGATATTATTTTACAATTTATAAAACATGCATTCTCATTTACCTACAATAAATAATATATGTATGCTTAACTAAAACAAAGCATTATTATACATAACAGTATTATTAATTATATGTATACAAACAATTGCAGTTTACATACGTACATAAAGTGTTGTAATTTGA
>NW_012076403.1:0-411 GCF_000956235.1 Wasmannia auropunctata
GTTAAAAATTTTAGTTAGATGACGCACATTTGGCGCAAAATACATTTTGCAGCATCTTTTTGAAGTTCAACCAAATGAACAGCAAAAGCGAACGAGCAGCAAAACCGAAAGAGCCATATATATGTCCATCGTGTGCAAGCATGTATTACATACGTGTTATAAATGTGATATAATAACAAAAGATAACTGATTGTGATACTACAGAAAAATATCACGAAAAATGGCATCGAATAAGATACGGAAACAATGATTAATTTATGAATAATTTATTTTTAATAAGTCGATCCTAATAGGTCTAATATGTATACGATTGAGGTCATAACCTCAATCGACATCAAAAACGTAAATAATAAACCACCAATTAATAACTTTTTAAACTTGCAATGACTATTATAAAGTGATCTTATAATT
>NW_012076404.1:0-321 GCF_000956235.1 Wasmannia auropunctata
ATGAGGTTATATTGCTGCTTACTTCGCTTATGACATGTATGTGTGTTGGAATGCATGTTCAATGCAACGACACAGACACATCTATAGGCATACTCCCCTTGCCACCTACCCCCGCAAATGATCTAACGAATCTCCTTAAAACTATCTTATCGGTCCACTACAAAGAGCTAACTTAATTTTTAACGCACAACTTAAGAAATGTATAATTGGGACGCTAGAACTTTTTTGTTTTCAATTTCTCAGAGTCGATTGTTAAGGATAATCGTTAGAACTCTTCAGGGGGCTGCCAGAACTCGTGGCAGAACGCCGGATTTCGTAAAA
>NW_012076405.1:0-679 GCF_000956235.1 Wasmannia auropunctata
GTCGTCTTCTTCTTCGCAAAATTTCAATCTTGTCCCTTTTTTCAACCTTGTCCCTCGTCTCTCTCCTGGCTTTCTCGTTTCTCTTACGACGTTCTCGTCTGTTTCTCTACTCTTTCGTCTCTCTCTCACAACTCTCTTGTGGTCGTTGAGGAAGTGTCTTCTTCTTCGCAAAATTTCAATCTTGTCCCTTTTTTCAGTCTTGTCCTTCGTCTCTCTCCTGGCTTTCTCGTTTCTCTCACGACTTTCTTGTCTGTTTCTCTACTCTCTCGTCTCTCTTTCACAACTCTCTTGTGGTCGTCGTCGAGGAAGTGAGTGTCTACGTGTTTGCTGTCGAGAAATTAAGTGTCTAGGTATCGTCTAGGTCTTCGCTGTCGAGGAAGTGAATGTCTACGTCGTCGCCGTCGATGAACTGAGTGTCAAACTGTTCGCCGTCAAAGAACTAAGTGTTTGGTGTTGTCTAAGTCTTTGCCATAGAAGAACTAAGTGTTTAGGTGTCGTCCAGGTCCTCGCCGTCGAGGAAATGAATGTCTACATGGTCCCCGTCAAGGAACTAAGTATCTAGGTATCGTCTAGGTCTCCGCCATCGAGGAGATGAATGTCTACGTGTTCGTCGTCGAAGAACTAAGTGTCTAGGTGTTGTCTAGATCTTCGCCGTCGAGGAAGTGAATGTCTACGTGGT
>NW_012076406.1:0-1092 GCF_000956235.1 Wasmannia auropunctata
GCTAAATCTTGAGCGTTGTGAAAAATTGTGTATAATAAATGCTTTTCACAACTTTAAATAATTTTAAGTTACATAATCTTACTCCTTCGATTTTGACCTTCAAAATAAAGAAAACTGTTATGTTAACTTTAGGCAAAGATATATTAATTTAAAGTTTTGTCGGATACATTAGACCCACAAATAACAATTAAGGAAATTTTGGAACGAATACCAATTAGAGTTAATAGCACTTGCGTTATTTGAAAATATTCTTAATTCAATAACAGTGTTAATAAAACAAATAATATTTTATCAAAATAAGAGCATAACATATTTGTTTCACTAACATTGTTACTGACTTAACAAAATTATTTTGTATTGCTATTAGTTAACATTTAGCACAATTAATACATCATTTTTTCCATGTACTCACTGATAAAAATTCTTGCGCCGAGATTCGGACATTATAATCGAAAGTGCACTCGTCTTCCTCAACAAATTGATTCGGATTGGTTGTCCATTGCTGAATCTGATCAACTGTTATTTGCATAAATATTATTAGATAATAAATGATTTCTGGTAGCATATTATCCAGTAGATTCGTAAACCTCTTACGATCCACAATGGTTTGAACAAACTCAAAGATCGCGATAATCAGACTGTTGGAATTAATTATTTCACCTGGAAGACAGGCACATATACTTGTAGGAAAAAAATATTGATTATAGATTGTACTTATGTACAAATTATGCAGGGTTGGCAAAGTTACTTTGTGAAAGTAACTCGTTACCGTTACCGTTCTTTTTTCTAAAAAAGTAACTCATTATCGTTACTCGTTACTGATTTAAAAAAGTAACTCGTTACCATTACCGTTACTTAAAAAACTAACGAGTCGTTACTATTTTCGTTACTTTTTCTTGATATTAATAGAATATTACATAAAAATTTTTGTAGTAAATATAAATAGAAAATGTTATAAAATCCTATCTTCTAATAAAGGAATCTTCTAATAAAGCTCAAAATCTGATGTCAAGAAATATTGGTCATGTTTTGGCATTAAAGAGTACGCGCGAGACGGATTAATTATACAACAGTGGTCTAATTAAATTGAAC
>NW_012076407.1:0-415 GCF_000956235.1 Wasmannia auropunctata
TTTATAAAACGAAATGTAAATTTTCAAAGACTGTTCATTTTATTTACTTGTTACATTAAAAAGTGCTTATTTTCATTTATTAACTTATGTTATACTTACATAATAATATAAAATAATAATATAAAATAAAATATATATATATATATATATAATTATATGTATAATATAATTTATATGATGTCCGATACAACCCTCCACAAAAAAACATGACAAAAATATAGTGCCTAAAAAAGTATAAAACACTAATAGATATTTTTATTTTAGGAAAATGAGTTTTAAGAGTTTTAAGAGTTGGTATAAGAATAAAGTTTTTTAGGGAACGTAGTATATTCAAATTTAGTTATTTAAAAAAAATTATTTGTGAAAAAGCTTATAAGCTGTCTCTTATACACATCTCTGAGCGGGCTGGCAAGGC
>NW_012076408.1:0-384 GCF_000956235.1 Wasmannia auropunctata
ACTTTCTTTAGAAAATAATCAAACGTGTGTATATCGATGTTGTAATGCTAGTGTTCAATAAATTCTATGTTATTACATAACATTTTTAAAATATATACAATGTACAATATTATTCAAAAATCAAAAGGGAAAAATAATGCCTATTAGGCCATCACAGTAATTAGAACGTGAAGAAACTTTACTAAACCAAGGGTCGAAACGTATGTATTATTTGCATTCTTTACACTCCAATTACTGTGATGGCTTTAATAAACATTATTTTTATCTTTTAATTTATTATTTTGGAGCTTTTGAATTTTTTTAATTATTTGGAAATGTGTGAAAATTACACATGAAATTAAAGTTTCTAAATGTTAATTTAATGTTTCTTGTTTACTAAGTTAT
>NW_012076409.1:0-426 GCF_000956235.1 Wasmannia auropunctata
TTAATCCAATAGTTTTACATTATGTTGTACTTATTATTTATATTTTATTGTCATTTGGATTATCGATCATGTTATTTTGTATGTTAACATTTATTTAAAAAATAGATATTAATTTTTTTTATAACTTCATTGATCTGATCTATCACGGATATGTATTCATTAACATCAAGTAATCATGGATCATCACGAAGTGTCTGCAGTTCCCGATCACAGAAGTTAAGCAAGGTTGAGGACAGTCGTGACTTGGATGGGTGACCGTCAGATTTGAATATTAATTTCAGATGAATAATCCCCTTGCAAACACCGTAAATTGTTTTTTTTTTTAATGTTTTATAATACTTTTTATTCTAATTTTATAAATGTTTATTTAATCGTTATTTTTTATTTTTTATATCCTATGGACACAGATCGGAAGAGCACACGTCT
>NW_012076410.1:0-377 GCF_000956235.1 Wasmannia auropunctata
TGGTATTTGATTATAACTAGCCAGCTCACGATGAACGCCTCTGGCATTTGATTATAACTAACCAGCTCACGATTAACGCCTCTGGTATTTCATTATTACTAGCCAGCACACGATTAACGCCTCTGGCATTTGATTATAACTAACCAGCTCACGATTAACGCCTCTGGTATTTCATTATAACTAGCCAGCTCACGATTAACGCCTCTGGTATTTCATTATTACTAGCCAGTACACGATTAACGCCTCTGGCATTTGATTATAACTAACCAGCTCACGATTAACGCCTCTGGTATTTCATTATTACTAGTCAGCACACGATTAACGCATCTGACATTTGATTATAACTAATGAGCTTACAACAGACGCCTCTGGTATTT
>NW_012076411.1:0-316 GCF_000956235.1 Wasmannia auropunctata
ATCTATAAGAATATATTGTTTTACAGAAAAATTATTTTAACAGTTCACATATCAGATAATGAAATAATAATAACAGATACATATGAAAAGTAACTCCACAAATTTTTGCTTTGGAAAAACCACTCAAAATACAGCTAACCATTTTTTAATTATATATATAGAAATATATTTGCATATTATAATAGCCACAATATAATTATAACAATCTCACGAGTCACGTAACCTCTTAACATGTAAAATAAAGTCTTCCATAGTTCCATGCTCGATCAAAAGTCAATCAAAAGATTGTACTATAGCGCCGTTTGCGGCTAAACAG
>NW_012076412.1:0-469 GCF_000956235.1 Wasmannia auropunctata
TTCATTCATAGCTCGTATCCATTCATCATCATCTTCAATTAAACCTAAAGCCAAACATGACTGCTGAAAATGATTGACATATTTCCCCATTTACTGTTCTTAAATCATTAAAACTCGTAGCTCCCTTTACAGTAAGTAACAATAGTCGTAAATGAAATAATTCTGTTTGCGTTGGACTAACGGAATACATTCGTCCGATACAATTATAATGACTTTTGCGTTTGACCCAACGCGATACGTTTCTTCCATTAATTTTTTCTTTTTTAAACGTATAATAGCCTGGAATTTCTACATATAAATACTGTCTTGCTTCTTCATCACGAGAAAAATAATCAATTAACATCGTAACTTGATTTAAAGCAGAAGTGATTGCTTCTTCAATGGCTTCATTTTCAATTATAACATTTTGTTCGTTAGGAAGATGCACAGGTAAACGTACAATACTATGGCTTTTATCTTGTAATTTCTT
>NW_012076413.1:0-416 GCF_000956235.1 Wasmannia auropunctata
TTTGATGCGGAGGCGATGATCGCGAAATCGAATTTTCATAGTCGTAGCGTCTTTTCGGAAAATCTGGTTGCGATAGAAATGCGCAAACTCGAGGTCAAGTTCAACAAACCAATCTACGTGGATATGTGTATCCTCGACATATCCAAGACTTGTTTGTACGAATTTCACCACGACTACATGCTACCTTCTTTTCAAGAAAAGTGTACAGTAATGTACACCGATACTGTAAGTCTAATTTATCATATCGAATGCGACGATGTTTATGAAATCATGAAGCGTGACATTAGGAAATTTGATACGAGCGATTACGCGGTTGATAATGTGTACGGTATTCCACTCGCTAATAAAAAGGTTCCGGGCCTGATGAAAGATGAAAACAATGGCGCAATCATGACTGAATAGATCGGAAGAGCACA
>NW_012076414.1:0-693 GCF_000956235.1 Wasmannia auropunctata
TGATGGTTTTTTTTAGGGCGTTAATCCTCAATTGAGTGTAACCTTCAATTGATGATCCGAAATCACACCCAAATTTGAGCGTCCTTTTTAAGTGTTAACACCCAAATTTGAGCGTTTTTTTTAGTGTTAAACACTCAAAGTTGAGAGTTTTTTTTCGTAAGGGACGCATACGTAGTAAATTATTCCTATTTTTATTGTAGTATAATATAATATAAATATAAGTAAGAATACATGATGTGCAATATTTATTGATAAATTAAAATTTGTGCGATATACAGTTTTCTCCTACACTAAAATATGACGCATGTAAAAAAGAAATTCCTGTTGTTGCTCCATCACCTGCTCGTGGAAGTGTTAAATTTGAGTTATTAAATTTAATTCGGCAGAGGCAAAGAGCTGAAGAACATTCACAAATTGAACGAGTTGAAGAATATTTCAATGATGATGATTAAAGATAGAGGTTAGCAGGCTTGAATTCTAAACACTGAAGTAAATAATGAAATATAAATATACGGAATTTGTAATTATCATAACATTTAATTTTAACTTACAGGTTTAATATATATGTAACAAGAATGCGCAGAAAGAAAAAAAAGGTGGAAAAATGGAAAAAAATAAAATACTTTAACTATTCATATTATTTAATTATATATAATATGAACTGAATACATCTTTACAACTTATAGTATAAAA
>NW_012076415.1:0-369 GCF_000956235.1 Wasmannia auropunctata
ATAAAAAAAGTTTCATTTGATTTTATAGACAACAATTATTTTCTATAATAAATTGTAAATTTGTTTAATGTCTAGTTATTTTTATTTAATTATATTAAGAAAATTATTACTATGTCAATCTACTTCTTAGAAATAATAACAATAATTTAAATTTTCTATTACAGTATTTATTTCAAAAAAAAAAGAAATGATTGAGAAAAAAGATAAGGAAAAGAAAATATGTATGTACAACAAACAAGGAAAATATTAATGAAATTGTTCGAAAATAGTCGCGATTCTATGTCGACATCGCCGTTCGGCCCGCGCTCGCCGATTTGGCGCGCTTGCCTGGAAACGGTCAAGCTCGCGCAAACAAAGACCTACCGCCCC
>NW_012076416.1:0-1458 GCF_000956235.1 Wasmannia auropunctata
GACCTTGTCCTGATCTTGACGACGCCACTCAGGATCACACCAATGTTATCTTATGTCTCCCTCGAAGTCCCAAAACTTTTGTCTAAAACATTTTTCTCTCAAACCTCGCGATTTCCAAATATTTGACTGTCAAATATAAAATGGGACAGTCTGTATATATATATACCCAGATAGCACACAAAGTCCAAAAGAATTCATTAATATATTCAATTTTATATCATCAATTCTGAGTTCATTTTCAAGTGCAAAAACAGTCCTTTTAGAAAAAAAAATTCTTTTTGCGTCTGAAAATGAACTCAGAATTGGTGACATATAACTGAGATTTTTTTTCACTCTCTGTGTTATCTGGATATACACATAAAGCAATATAAGCACATCTGTGCAATCTTTTTATTTTTACCTTTTTATCTTTAGTCATTAGTGTATCCGTAGAATAATTCTATGATATATTTATATCAATGTCTTCTTGTATCCAAAATTGCTAAAACAATTCATAATACTGTCGTTAGCATAAGATTCTACAATAAATTAAAAATTATTATAATATCTAATTTATTCACATTAATATTTTTCCATTCAGAAATATAAAATGATTTATATATAGATGAAAACTAAAATTCAAGCTATCTTATATTTCTAAAATAAATTTTGTTGTAACATTATAAACAAAATTCAATTTAAATTCTATTTGTATTTAAAATTTTAAATCTATATGTACGATTAAACTAATAAATTGATGAATAATATAGAAATTTTCTCTAACAGAAAATGTTGCACGAAAATAAATACATAAAATTTCACATCAAATCATATTCAATTTTTTCAACATAAATATTGTTCTTTCACAATCAATTATTTTTAACTAGCTGATTAAATAAGAAAATTATGACATATGACTAGTTAAAACAGTAAAATTTGTTCCATAAAATGTTTTATTCAGTATCTAACCTCTATATTGGTGCTAAAAGATTTTATATAGATAGTATATAAGAATTTTTATTAAGATATTAAAGCATATTTATAGCAATTGTCATACCGTAAAGATAATAGTGTATAAAATGATGATGAACAATAACTCATAACCATAAGAAATCTTCGTTAATTAGTACAATAAGTCTGTCACATTCTACAGAGGCCAGCAGAACATCCAGATTCCAGCAGAATCTTTGCAATCCATAGACGTAGAGTTACATAGACTGTGTTCCGATATATACTATCAATACTAAAAATATCTATAGTATATACGTATAACGCAACTATAGTCGCGCGCGACACGCGATATCCAATGAGCATTTAGCTTTAGGGTACGTTCCCACCACAGTATAACCAGATGGATTCCGGTATGGGCCACGGACTGAGGTGGACGCAAGGTACAGAGGAGCCAGCTAAGAATGCGTGAGCACATAAAAAGAGACAGAAAACGGGACGTCCATCTGCATCTTTGTTCAATCGCGCATG
>NW_012076417.1:0-685 GCF_000956235.1 Wasmannia auropunctata
GAGGCGTACATAATATAAATCATGAAACATCAAATCATGTCTGAATAAAAAGATTACACGCTATTACCAGCAAAAGAATAATCTAATTTATGGAGAGACGTACAAAATATGAAACATCAAATCATGTCTGAGCAAAAAAAATCTATAACAATTTTTTTAGAGACAATCTTCTTTAGGCAAATACAAGACTTATATATCTTTTGCTACATTCAGTGATCATTTTATATGCCTTCTTCACATTATACGGTTTTTTTTTGCTATATTCAGTGATCATTTTATATGCCTTCTTCACATTATACGGTTAATATTTAATACAAAAATTAATTTATTATATCTACCCAGATAGCACAGAGTTTAAAAAGAATTCAGTCATATGTCATTATTTCTGAGTTTAATTTTAAATGCAAAAAGAAATTCTTTTTCTAGAAATCCTGGAAAAGAATTCTTTTTATATCTAAACATAAATTCAGAATTAATAACATACAACTAAATATACGAATAAATTCTTTTTGGACTCTGTGCTATCTGAATAGTAACATTCCGAATTAATGCGTTTGAATCTAAATTGTGTACGTCGATTAATAAAAAAAAAAATGATTCTTCATAATCTTTTTTCACAATGTTTTATGTGCGATGTTTTATGTGTGATATATATATAGCTCCAAGATCGGAAGAGCACACGTCT
>NW_012076418.1:0-312 GCF_000956235.1 Wasmannia auropunctata
CGTAATTCGAATGCTAATAAAAACATTGAAAAATTAAATGGTGTTGACCTATTGAAATCTAATAATTCGAATGTTAATAAAAAGGTTGAGAAATTAAATGATGTCGAGCTATTAACATCTAATAATTCCGATGTTAATAAGAAAGTTGAAAAATTGAATGGTATCGAGCTACTAACATCTAATGATGTATTTGATAATATTCAAATGTACGATAGAACTGTGTAAGTATTATATTAAATTATTTTTATCTTTATTATAATAAATATTAATATATATTTACTTATGTATTTACATATGTATATATGCATATAT
>NW_012076419.1:0-404 GCF_000956235.1 Wasmannia auropunctata
GATGTGTATAAGAGAAGATTCTAAGACGAAAATCCTAATTATACGAATATTTTAAATCCTAATTATAGAATATTCTAAGACGAAAATCCTAATTATACTATTATAATTTTTAAATTAATAGCAATTAAAGTTGGCTAATCACAGGCTAATCACATTTCGCGCGCTCAGGCACGATGATATGACAAGTGATATGAGAACCCTCTTAATAACGCTAAGATTATCATGCAAATATGCAATAATATTTTTACTAAGAAATTTTTTTTTTATACGAAATCTATTTTAACATTAAATAATCAATTAATATCAGAACATATAAAAAAATATCAATACAATTACGAGATATTACGATCGATATGTGTCAACTGTCAAAATGAATTCGTAATTATGTTTATTTATCTCGTATG
>NW_012076420.1:0-544 GCF_000956235.1 Wasmannia auropunctata
TAAATATAAATAAAAAAACAAAATAAAAAAATAATGTAAAAAATGTAAATAATTTTAAATTATAAAAAAATAAAATGTAAATAAAATAAACAAAAACAAATTACGTAAAAAAATATATGTATATAATAATATAATTTTTAAACTGGCCTTCTGTGATTTTTATTAATTCCAGGAGAAATATTTATATGACTATTACCGCGTATCATTAAATATTAATATATATACATTATACAGGGTGTCGCAAAAAGGTCGGGACACCTAAATATCTCGGGAAGTATAAGTTTTACAGAAAAGTGTTTCAGACAAAAGTTATATGATTTAAAAATATCTATTTATACTGATCCTATCAGTTTGACCTTGAGTTGCGTAGCCAAGGTCAGGTAAAGGTTACATTGATTTTTTTTAATAGGACACCCTATTTTTGATTCTCTATTCAAGAATCTAATAGCTGAAGTCGAGAGATTTCCAAAACACTATAATGAAATATTTTTTCATGAAGTACTTTTCAAGTTACAATGCTTCAAAGTTACAGTAATGCCGGCAC
>NW_012076421.1:0-332 GCF_000956235.1 Wasmannia auropunctata
TGGTATGAAATCATGTTTGCCAGTGTAGATTTGCTACATCCAATAATATTGTGACCTCCTAACTAATTACAGAATTTTAGCACATTATAATTTCTTATTTTTAAATAATTAATAAAATAATTCTTAATTACTATTATACTTATATATATATATTAATTAATAATAATTTTCTCTACCTGATTGTTTTTAAATAAAAAGTCCTTTTGTGATTCAATATAACATGTCGCCATAATTACAGCAGTATTTTTTCCTCGCAATTGCTTCGGATTGATTCCCGCATCGACAATTGCTTCATAAGAATGCTCCAGTAACATTCTCGTTTCGGCTGAGAG
>NW_012076422.1:0-676 GCF_000956235.1 Wasmannia auropunctata
TTGATACATTCAAAATTGCTGCAAAATGGCAAAAGGTAATATTATATAAAAAATATAGTATTTTTGCAGAAACATTGCAGTCATGCTGCAATAAAATATTTTGGATTGAATAGCATATTTTGAGAAATAAAAAATAATTTCAGTTTTTGATAGCCAAAAGTAAAATAAATGATATATTAAATGTTACATTTATAAATCTGCTTATTATATTCTAATTCCAACTATTTTTTTAGAATCTCTACTGTATAGTAAGTACTTTAAGTAATAACTTACAGTTATATTAACGTCTTAAAATATAATTTTGCTTAAGCAACAATTAAAATGTGTAAATATGATAAGGGGCTAGTTGTGACAGGGTATGTTGTTACAATGTTTATTTTTGTTTTAAACCGAAACAAATTTAAAATAATATTAGATTTCTATAGTCTTTCTTTAGTGCAATCTTATATTTGTATTTTTTTCCACTGTGATTTATGTAAGAGAAAGACTGATAAACGTTTATGTTTATATCATCAATGTTACATTAATATGTATATTTTATTTGAAAATGATATCTAAAGTTATGTTATGCACAATTCTATTTATTTTCTTCAATTAAATACGTTATATTTTGAAATCTGGATGTGTAACAACTAATTCATGTCATTGTAACAATTGACCCCGCATATGGGATCGA
>NW_012076423.1:0-378 GCF_000956235.1 Wasmannia auropunctata
CGTAAAGAAATTGAATCGTTAAACGTAGATTCAACAGATATATTTTGTAATTCAATAATTGACAATTATTATCCAACAAGGCCACAAGAACTTGAGTCAATTAATCTATATAATTTTGCAAAATAGTACGATATCACAAAAAAGAAACCAGCGAATAACTTTTATATTTTACAAGATGGTAGTAAATATCCAACTTATATTAAAAAAAGGCAGCGCGAGTATTTGATAAATCATTATAAATACAATGTTGAAATGGAACCTGAAAAATACTTTTATTCACTTTTATTATTGTTCAAACCATGGAGAGATTCATCCAAACTGAAATTAGAACATAATACTTATACAGAAGCATTTGAAAATAGATCGGAAGAGCACACG
>NW_012076424.1:0-339 GCF_000956235.1 Wasmannia auropunctata
GCAGACAGAAAAAACGGGAGAGTGTCATCAGAGACAAATGTATGCTCGCCACCGACCTAACGCGCCGACCTCTGCCGGGTTAAAAGGAAAATATTATGTAACAGTCTTTAGATCGGTTTGTCCACCAATAACAACTTATACGTTACCTACACTCTCCCCCTACAAATCGATTGCAATTATACATTATTACTCGCTCTAGCATATAAATTAATATCCTTATATTAAACGCATTTGATTACAACACCAATCTAATTTTTCTTTGCTTACACTTTTAGTGAGACAATCCACAATCATGTCATTAGTGTTAACATACAACATAGTAAGATCGGAAGAGCACAC
>NW_012076425.1:0-315 GCF_000956235.1 Wasmannia auropunctata
TCTATGCCATAATTTTTTTGAGCAGTGTATATATATATATATATATATATATATATAAACAAGAAACATTAAAATAACATTTAGAAACGTCAATTTCATGTGCATTTTTCAAACATTTTAAAATAATATTGTATAAATGTTTTGAAAATGTTATATAATAACAGAATTTATCGAACATTGTTAAAATGTTTTAGAAACATTATTGCAAACATTTTTTTGAGAATTACTCTAACATTTATTTCAGGTTAATATAATGTATCTACAATGTGTGAAAATTGTATATAATTGTTAAAATAATATTAGAATTATATGAAG
>NW_012076426.1:0-433 GCF_000956235.1 Wasmannia auropunctata
AATCTAAGTACTTACATATTAGTAAAAAAAAACATAAATATGCAATGAAAGAAATAATCATACCTGTAAGAATCCAATGTTGCCATTTTCCACAAAGCAATCAAAAATTGTTTACGAGGTGGAATTGTTTCATAACCTATCGTCTTCCGTATAAGATCCTTGGAAATTAGATTTAAAATATATTCAAATGTAGCTCGTTTCAATCTAAAAACAAATTATAATGTGCATCTAACATTATTGTATTTTACATACAACAATAACAACTACAAAATTTACATGAATAACTTAGATACTGTAAATAAATAAATACCATTATATACAATATATTTAACTTCATTGATAAGATTATAACAAATATGCTGTACTAAAATTATCGCATAAATAAATAAGAAAATATATAACAAACGAGATAGATCGGAAGAGCACACGTCTG
>NW_012076427.1:0-375 GCF_000956235.1 Wasmannia auropunctata
CATATATATATATATATATATGTATATATATATTGAATATAAATGTAATATGTCTTTTATATTACGTAGGATAATAATGATGTTGAAATCTTGTGGTGTTTTTGTTAAAGGTTTACTATATTGGGCAGTGGATGAAAGGCACAATGGATGTATGTATAAGTGATACACTTTATTCTGAACTCTTTCTCAAAAGTAACACGTGCGTGCGTATCTATGTAAAGACGAAGTTCATAGTCATAGAATATACGTTTATGAGATCGGGGTGAGTCTGTCCTTAGATGGCGTCGTTGTATTCTTGTCTCTTCTTAACACTCCTCCTCAATGACGTCATCTTCATTTGTTGGAAAAAAGCTCAAGTCCACTGGCTTCTGACAA
>NW_012076428.1:0-314 GCF_000956235.1 Wasmannia auropunctata
TTTTAATTTGTAATTTTTTGGTTAGATTTGGCCATAGAATTCGAAAATTCTCAGGAAAAAAGCAACAGAAGCATTTCTGTGCTCTAGTTCTGAATAAATTATAACATTCTGCACAATCCTTATTACTCAAACTATATAAGAAGAGCATATTCGTCAAAATCAGTCCTTTAACTTTTTGCTACTATTGTAGGTACTAAACATCCTTAACCTAATGACTCTTTTAAGTATCTCTATTTCTTTCACATTCTTCGATATAATGTAAACGCCACATTGTATCCGTATCTTCTTTTTTTTTGTAATCGCAGTTCTACTTA
>NW_012076429.1:0-566 GCF_000956235.1 Wasmannia auropunctata
TCAAATATCTCGAAAAATAAGCACATTAGGAAAAAATGTTTCAGACAAAATTTGTAGGGTTTCGAGGGGGACATAAGATGATAACATTGGTTTGACCCTGAATGGCGTCGTCAATGTGAGGACAAGGTCACTTTGAATTTTTTAAATGGAACCCCCAATTTTTCATTACACGTTGTTATAGCACGACTCGAGAACCTTCCAAAACACATAAATAAAATATGTTTTTATGAAATAAATCTTAAGTTATGAAGCTTGAAAGTTGGAGTACTGTCGGCATTAGCATCATCCAAGGTGTCCAAATAGCTAAAGATGGCCAAGGCGTTGGCCTTTATCAATGTCATGATCCTGAACAACAATCAAAAGGTTTTAGCTAGTTCGAATACCTTGGATGATGCTAATGCCGACAGTACTCCAAATTTCAAGTTTCATAACTCAAGATTTATTTCATAAAAAAATATTTTATTTATGTGTTTTGGAAAGTACTCGAGGCGTGCTATAAGAACATGTAATGAAAAATTGGGGGTTCCATTTAAAAAATTAAAAAGATCGGAAGAGCACACGTCTGA
>NW_012076430.1:0-381 GCF_000956235.1 Wasmannia auropunctata
CTGAGATCGTTAAAAATTTTTGATTTATGTCATTCACTGTGTTTCAAAGTATTCTACGTATTACTAATATTGTAAGAAATTATTGTTATTTATTATAAAATTAATTTTAAAAAATAATTTATTAATTAACTACGCTTCAGATCAACAAATTATTAGGCTCTATAGATTTGAGATAAAACGCTTAATCTGGTAGTGTGTTCCGATTGCGGGTGATCGGAAACACCCTGTAGAGAGCGAATTGCTGAGAAATCTTGATTTTAAGGGGTAAGGCCACCATGGACGTACAAAATAAAGGCCAATTTTAGGAATCTTTTTCCAAACGTATACTAAAACCGGTCAAAATTTAATATGAAGTACATTATTAGTTATTTTTGAAGGTAC
>NW_012076431.1:0-372 GCF_000956235.1 Wasmannia auropunctata
TTTGTTATCAATTAATTGTTATCAATTAATTGATGATTCAATCGATTATTGTTTAATTAATTAATTAATCCCCCCCCTTGACCTACATTCCCCCAACCCTTCCTCCTTGACCTACATTCTCCCCATCCTTCCTCCTTGACCTACATTCTCCCCATCCTTCCTCCTTGACCTACATTCCCCCCACCCTTGACCTTGACCTACATTTGGTCCAGAACCTGCCTATACTATCTACTAACTAGTTAAAAAGTTAAATGTAAAATAATAAAGTTAAAAAATTAAAATTAACTAAAGCGTTTTAACTGTCATTAAGAGTTATAGAACAGGCTCTTAAGGGGTCTTACTATCCCTAAAATTTTAAAATGATTCCTTAAG
>NW_012076432.1:0-476 GCF_000956235.1 Wasmannia auropunctata
GTGTGCTCTTCCGATCTAAATACTTAAATATGTTTTAACAAACAAAGGCATTATATTAAACGTTATCAATATTTCAGATTTCAAATATTACTTAAGATGACATGACGTTTGTTGATGCTGATCTTAACGAGAATGTTGGTACTGAGGCTTGCAGCATTAAATATGCAATTGAAGTAAAAGAAACTTAAATTTTTATATATAATTTTATATTTATACATTTGAATAAGTAGACAGTACATTAATAATCAAGATTTATACATATTTTACAAAAATGTTTATATTTAAATTTATTTTAGTAGGGTTCAATTTCAATTTTAAAATAATAACATAAATGCATTTTATATATATTTAATAATGTATTGATTGAATTATACAAAGTGTTCCAAAATTCGAGAATAATAAGATTGCAGTATAAAAGTTCGTAAAAAATTAAATAATAAAAGTGCATCTATTCGGATGTCATTGTCACTGAACAA
>NW_012076433.1:0-437 GCF_000956235.1 Wasmannia auropunctata
TAAAGTGAACAACATAGTTCACGAAACGTTGGCATAACATTAAGATGTATCGAGGCATGGAAGAAATCCTCAAATCTGTTAGCACTTTTATTAATACTTATGTTCTAAATATGAGCAATAAAAAGCTGAAGTAATTATTCTTTAAAGACGTAACTTAGGCATCCGTAATTAATGTGTCAATTTCAGATCTGCAATTCTTAAACATACCAACCGTCTATCTTGTCCTCTTTATAAAAAAGAAATTTAATATTGAAATACTTATACTTACCATTTTGTTCCGATAATGTTCGTTATTCAGTTTATTTTCCAGAGTTTGTAATTGATCTCTGTTTTTTAAAGGTAAATCTTGAAAAACATCTATTTTCTCATCCTGCTCTTCTTCTAGCTGTAATGATATCGCATGAGACAGCTTGTTCAAAATCCGGTTTTGCTGTTTT
>NW_012076434.1:0-688 GCF_000956235.1 Wasmannia auropunctata
CAGCCCGCTCAGAGATGTGTATAAGAGACAGCATTTCTTCGATGTTCATTAACGAGAGTTACATTTTCACAATCACCTGGTTGCATTGAATCTCACCACTGACAAGTATCAAAATCTTTGCAATATATATGCCGAAACTAATGGGTGTGGCCTATTTTTCGCAAATGTTGTAGATATCGTTTGATTTCGCGACGTAATCTCACGGAAAGCTGCCATGCATTGGCGCTTGATCAAAATGCTTAACTGTGTTTTTAACACGTGTTCGATGACGTGACCGCGAGACATTTAGATTGAAAAAATATTATATTACAATCTAATGTATCACAGCTGCCGTACATCAGCGCTTGTGCAAAAATGCTAAAATGCATTTTTAACACGTTTTCGATGATCTCACCGATATTTTGATTGTCCTCGAAAAAAATCTTATATTACACAAATCTATTGTGTGACAGCTACCGTACATCGGCGCTTATCAAATTGTTGAATTGCATTTTTAACACGTGTTCAATGATCTCATTGCGAGACATTTTAATTGTCTTTATAAAAACCTGATATTACACGATTCTATTGTATGGAGGTCGCTGTACATCGACGTTGATCAAATTGCTGAATTGTATTTTTAACACGTATTCGATGATATCATTGCGAGACATTTTAATTGTCCCTGAAAACAATTCTTATAATGCGC
>NW_012076435.1:0-457 GCF_000956235.1 Wasmannia auropunctata
ATTTATTTATGTGACCTTAAAGTGTAACCAAGTTTCATTAAAATCAGAATTTGACACTTTGACGAGGTTCCCTTGTTAGTTACTATTTTAGGCTCTTAACTTTTAACTTAATTTAGTTACATTTTATCGGTAACTATTAACTTTTGATCTAACTTTCTTGAAGCTACATTTTTAGTGTTTCTTGTAAACTCAAAATAAAATACATGTCTAAGTTAGTGTCTTCAAACTCAAATTTGAGAACATACATCAAAGCAATTGTAATAATTTAATAAATATAGTCTGGCCGCGGGAAAGAATCACTTCGAGGATCTTCTGTGCATTAAATTACAGTTGGAAGAAGTCCTTCGAAATCGGTCCTCTTTCCGCGGTTCGACAGAAATAAGTATAACAAATATATACTTTATTTAGAAATTTTATTTAGAAACCCTAAAATTATGAAATGAAAAAAATTTAACTT
>NW_012076436.1:0-437 GCF_000956235.1 Wasmannia auropunctata
GCGGACCCCCCTGCCCCTCACTCCCCCTCGTAGCCCCATGGAGTAGAACCGGCCTATTATATCTACTACTTTGTTACCATTTAACAATATTCATTGTTATAAACAAATTAAATGATATAATTACCTACCTTAAATTTCTTGATTATTAAAATCGCCACTAAAAATTAGTGCTCGGAAAAAGAACCGGGTAACAAGAAAAATTGAGAACCGCCCGCCCGCCCGTCATTCGTTGCACACGGGTGAGAACCGATTCCTCGGGTACCCGTATCACACGGGTACCCGTATCAGACGGGTACCCGTATCATGCGAATACCCGTATCACACGGGTACTAATGCATATTATGCGGGTACTAATATAAAGTGAGTATTCGTATCATACAAACACTCACTTTATATTAGTACTCGCATCAGATGGCGAATGAATCGCATTAAATAAT
>NW_012076437.1:0-542 GCF_000956235.1 Wasmannia auropunctata
GATGCGGCAAAATGTATTTTGTACCGGAAGTACGTCATCTAAGTAACATTTTTAACCAATAGTAATGAATTGCTCCGACTGCATACTGCGTATGAAATGGCATCTTATGGCTTAGTTTACACCGAGCACTTGATATGCGTATTAATTAGAAACTTTCTATAAATTATCGTAATTTCTACAATGCATTTAAAGAATGATGTACTAAGCTGATACACTATGCATTAAGATAATTAATTAAATACATGTATCATGTATAAGTTTATATGCATCGTCAAAATTAAGAAAATTTAATAGAAAGTTACTAGTTAGTATGCGTATCAAATGCTCGGTGTAAACTAACAAAGGAAGTTAGGAAACCCGAACAATCTGAAACTTTGTGTAAAAGTAGAGCAATTCATCCGTAGTATGAAACTATTTTTTGTTGGTGCTCTGTTCCGTTTTGAAGGGATGAAATCACCCCTTGAAAAAAATCAGGTTTTTTCTTCCGACGTGAATATCGTCAAAACTGTGAGAGATAGAAAAAAGTGTTCTGGATCAAAGTT
>NW_012076438.1:0-564 GCF_000956235.1 Wasmannia auropunctata
AGATTCAGCGTCATTAATTGAGTACCGTACGTATTAATTGTAGTACCATTAGCCGCGTAAAGTTTAATCGAAACCGGTAATAATTTACGCCATAACTTTTTAGGGACAAGGGAAACATCGGCTCCTGTGTCCACTAAAAAGTGTAGTCCAGAAGACTTGTCCGTAAAAATAAGGCGATTGTTAGCAGGACCGTTGTTAGACGCCTCGACACCCAACGGTGGAGTTAGTTTTCCTGCTTATCAGAAGCAAAGTCTTCGACATTGAGCAAGGTATAGTACATTTAAAAGCTTTCGCACCGAATCGCTTATGATAATAACATATTTCCGCGCTCTTCTTTGACTTAACAATGTTATCTCGCAATTTTGATCTAAACTTCTTTCTTCTATTGAAATTAGAACGTGAATTATTCTTCGAATGTCTAATTTCAAGAGCTGAAATTCTCTGTTCCAGATCGGTTAAACTAGACACGGAAGCATCTAATTTCTTGATTACTTCAACCGCGGAAACCGAAGGTCCTTCCGGAAAACCAGTATCGCGTTCTACAATAGATCGGAAGAGCACACG
>NW_012076439.1:0-486 GCF_000956235.1 Wasmannia auropunctata
CTTGCCAGCCCGCTCAGAGATGTGTATAAGAGACAGCTCTATGGGATGGAATGAATTTTTTTCTGTAAATGTCACCATCGTAAAGTTTGCACTTTTTTTTACAAATTAAAAAAAAATAAAATTATATGATTTTTTTTCGCGGAGTTACGGCTGTTAAAATTATCATAGTACATTATAGTTTTTGTTCAATTACTACCAGCATTAGTATTATCTAATGCGCATTACAGGGAAGTTGCTGGTTGAATTTTGCGCATTGTGTATGTGTGTTTTCAAAAGATGACGGGTGAGAGGAAAAATAGATTAAAAATCAATCGAAAGCATCTTTAAGTACAAGCTTTACCCTTGAGAATGAAAAAAAAACTTTTTGATACGATTTTTCGCAAAATTACGATTGTCTAAAGTTATGCGAAATTTTGATATACATAAAGGGCATAGCAGGATAAGTATGTGTGTGCTGCTCCCGCACGAATTCGGTCGAGATTCTTA
>NW_012076440.1:0-366 GCF_000956235.1 Wasmannia auropunctata
TGACGTAAACATTTTATTGGTACAAAAGTTCTGCAGCTTATATGTACAAAAAAAATATCTAGCGCGCATCGGATTACTTGCACGAGTAATACAAGACCTTTTGAGCTATGATTGGAAGCATAGAAAAAAAGTTGTTCATTAGAATGCAATTCTAATAGAACGCAAAAATTCCGTCTGATAGTAAGTGCCGGATTTTCCAAGAGATGGCACTTCAATAAGGTAATTAAGGACATTCCACGTGTTTGAGTGAGACCAGAAGATATTGTAAAAAGTTTATTTAGAGATACCACTGACACTGAAGAGTCTGCTTTATCGACCTTGTACAAATTTGGCCGACCTTTCAGCATCCTCTTAAGTCAAACAGAT
>NW_012076440.1:8075-8421 GCF_000956235.1 Wasmannia auropunctata
TCAGACGTGTGCTCTTCCGATCTAAGTGTCTACGTATTGTCTAGATCTTTGCCGTCGAGGAAGTAAATGTCTATGTAATCGCCGTCGAAGAATTAAGTGTTTTCTAGGTCTCGCCTCTTTCTCGCCTTTCTCGTCTCTTTTACAGCTCTCTCGTCTCTTTCTCAGAACCCTTATCTGTCTCATGACTCTCTCGACTCTTTAACAATTCTGTCGTCTCTTTTTCAGTACTCTCGCCCTTCTCACAACTCTCTCGTCTCTTCTACAGTTTTCTTATCTTTCTCACGGCTCTCTCGTATTCCTCACATCTTTCTCGTCTGTTCTCTGCTTTCTCGTCTCTCTCACAACT
>NW_012076441.1:0-941 GCF_000956235.1 Wasmannia auropunctata
ATGTGTATAAGAGACAGATACGACATTTTGGTACAGCAACTTTCTCACAATTGAGATATTTCAAACACGTCTTAATATATTGCTGCAAGCTGCAATTGTTAAACGTACGTACAGCAGCATTTAACAGCGCAAATAAGAAATCGGTAATAACCTCATACGGTTTTTTACCTCTACTACGCAAAAATTTATTCATCCAATACTGGATTATATTGGCATCGTGTTTTTCCGACAACATTTGGAATAATGGAATAATTCTGCTTATTCCAGATGCAACGGCTTGATATAAAAAGATTGTACCAGATATTTTACTTTTTCGGTTCATCTTTTGCACGACAGAGCCAGTAGCGTCGATGGAAATAGGAATATTCAATTTTACAATATCTTTATATATATCTATTTGCAACGGTGACCAATACATACAATAGAATTTGTCTAATCCGATTTCTTGTATTGACCGGCGTATTGAACATCATATTGTAAGTTACTTAAGGATTCAATAACATTTTGTATTTTGTGAACACCTAATTCTTTATCTTTGCCTTCTTGGCGTGAATTTGTCTAATCCGATTTCTTGTATACACCGGCGTATTGAACATCATATTTTAAGTTACTTAAGGATTCAATAACATTTTGTATTTTGTGAACACCTAATTCTTTATCTTTGCCTTCTTGGCGTGCCTTTCTCAATACGTCGGCGGTATATAAATGACTTGGTTCAGGATCACCGTATTCCATTTCCTTTCATTTCACGACGACAAACGATTGCTTTTTTGTGCAGAAAATCTTTCTGCACTGTTGCTCTTTCTATACCTTTTAATGCTCTTTTTTTGTCATGAGGAACTCCTCTTGTGTCCACTGTCTTTACAAATAATTTTAAACCGCTTCCTATTTCGGGCTTTTTAATAGAATGCGCGCTAAAAGGTGCATAACATTCTTTACAT
>NW_012076442.1:0-801 GCF_000956235.1 Wasmannia auropunctata
TTTTTAGTTTTTATTATTTTTTTGATTGTTTTTTATCTATTTGGTAATTTTTTTTCAAATAAATAATTCTATTTGTCACTTATGGAAAGCATAAAAACAGGTGGAGCATTGATAGATATTACAATCTATACACATTTTTTGTGTTCTCAAAACACATTTTGCGTAATTTAACAGTTTCTTTTCAATTTTACTGTTTGAAATTTGTGCTGTTTGAATCTCAATTGTCCAGCATTGGCTTTTGCAAGATAAAAATCAGCAATATCTAATGCAACAATATGTATAGATTGTAATATCTATCAATGCTTCACCTGTTTTTATGCTTTCCATAAATGACAAATAGAATTATTTTATTTTTAAAAAAATTACAAAATAGATATAAAACAATCAAAAAAATAATAAAAACTGAAAAATAAAAAATTTAAAATTGATTTAAAAATTAACAAAAAAAGTTTAATGAAAAATAAAAAACTTTGACATTGATATAAAATAATAAAAAAATATAACGCTTTTATACATCCATCTCCTGGTGTTTTTTAGCACGTTATCGGCTATTTTGTGTCCGCCATATTGTTGCAATAATTTTATTGTTGTTTTGATCATATAATATCACGATATTGATAAGAACACACCAATCATGATGAATACTGCATTTTTTTTAATGAATTTGCACAATATCGTAACACTTCGAGCTTTTGGCCGCCATTTTCGATGCCGCCATCATGAATTTTGAAATGAGTACGTATACGTTTTAAAGTTTAGAGTTCATGGACGCTGTATTTTGACTGCTCAAGACCATCCTAA
>NW_012076443.1:0-305 GCF_000956235.1 Wasmannia auropunctata
CATAGCGCGACAAGCGAAAACGCTTGAACCTCCGATGTCGGAAACCGAGATAATCCGTGCAGTAAAACGACATTTCCCGATGGATATCGCGCGCGAGATTAGGCCGACTACCGTGAGTAACTTAACAGATTTGGTGAAAATATTAGATTTGGTAGAATCAGAACGACAGATAGGTCGTACAATTAATAGCGACAACGCTAAACGCATAGATACGCGAAACGCGAACAATTATAGAGCCGATACCGGTAATGCGAATGCGAGATTGAACAATTTCCGTGCGAATATTAAAGATCGGAAGAGCACAC
>NW_012076444.1:0-470 GCF_000956235.1 Wasmannia auropunctata
TAATCGCTTGTCATCAACATTTGCAGTATGCCATAAATTTATACATTTTCACCGCATTATAAAATTAATACCAAATGTTTAATCCAATGAATATATACATTTGATTAAACATTTGGTATTGATTTTTGATCATTTACTTATATTCAACCTCATCTAATTTTAATATTTGAGTGCACAGCAAGATAAAATAAACATGTGACATTCCGCAATCATGAAAACGCAAATAAATAACTACATAATTTTTAAAAATATATTGCGTCTTGGAAATTGACGTTAGGCCACAAAAACGTTTACAACGTTATCTAGTAGTATTTACGGAATTCCATACAATATAAGTGAATTACCAAGAAGTGATGTGTATAATTTGATAATTCACTTATATTGTATGAAATTCCGTAAATACTAAATAAAATAACAAAAGTTGATGTGAATGTTTTTGTGGCCTATCGTCAATTACCAAGACGCAAGTA
>NW_012076445.1:0-826 GCF_000956235.1 Wasmannia auropunctata
GAGTTAATGCTGCACTATGGACGATCGCATTTATCCGGAGACCGTGCTGCACTAGCACCATATCAGGGCAGGACTGGATAGCACTTGTACAGAATCAGTGCAAGTCTACCGAATTCGTCATAACTCCGAAACGACTGAACGGATTTGAAAATGCTTTTACAGGATTGAAATTGAGATAAAGTGTAAACGCGCGAATTATATAGTTGTAGTAAAAACAAAAAAATATTAAAAAATTATTTTTTTTCCGTATCGTAGAACAATCATAACCTGTCACCTGACGTAAACATTTCATTGATACAAAAGTTCTGTAGCTCATATGTACAAAAAAAAGTAAATTCGCACGAATTCGGAATAACTTGCACGAATAATACAAGACCTTTGGAGCAACGATTGGAAGCGTAGAAAAACAATTATTACTTAGAATGCAATTTGTGGTAATTCGTACGCTCGGCTAAAGTAAAGACAGCAAAAATTGCGTCTGGCAGTAAGTGCCGGATTTTCCAAGAGAGGCACTTTAATAAGTTAGATAAGGACATTCCACGTGTTTGAGTGAGACCAAAAGATATTGTAAGAAGTTCATTTAGAGATACTACTGACACTGAAGAGTCTGCTTTATCGACCTTGTACAAATTTGGCCGACCTTTCAGCATCCTCTTAATAAATGAAGTAAAAAGGGCCAACAAGCCAAAGCTTGGGTGTTGTATCGCTCCAAAATATATATTTATTAATTTCACAATTTCATGTCGATTTGAAGAACAAACGTTTCGACCCCGAACGAGTCATTTTCAATGTTACTATAAATTAGTTAATGCCTAACATAAATTAA
>NW_012076446.1:0-338 GCF_000956235.1 Wasmannia auropunctata
TGCTCTTCCGATCTAATAATACACGTCGTAAAGAACTTGATAATTTAACCATACATAAAAATATGAACGCTAATACTGAAATTGAAAGTAATGAATTCTCTAAAAATTTAGTAGAACTGAAGCATATTTTCAACAAAGCTGGGAATTTTAAGAATATAAATAGATTTTCGACATTTACGAAAGAAATTGACGAAAGAAATATTACAAACAATAACGTGCATTTTAATACTTGTAACATTGATAATACTTCTTCAGAAGCAAATAAAACAAATGACATTGATAATACATTATTAAGTCCTACATTAGAGACTTTTGCTCCACTTGCAGAATCTACGTTT
>NW_012076447.1:0-336 GCF_000956235.1 Wasmannia auropunctata
TTAAATATCAGACACTCTACAGATACAGACCTATCGACTGCCAACGGCAAATTGAAATTGCTAACTTACAGAACATAAAGACGCGTACAGACTTGTTGCGTAATCGCATATCGTATGATATCAACGTTACGTATCAGTTCAATGTCACGTATCATTGATATGGTGCGTTAATGTGTAGGTTGTAGGTATAACGATTTTAAATTGAGCGAAATCATTCTTTCGCCAGCAGGATCTTTGATCTCGTGATTACATAAACGAGTAGATATACACGTATGTATAATAGTTCTTTATAAGCTAATATTAGCGAACATTCGCTAATCTAGATCGGAAGAGCAC
>NW_012076448.1:0-409 GCF_000956235.1 Wasmannia auropunctata
TTTGAGATTCGTCGGGTCTTCTTTTCTATCCGTGTAATTCCATGAAAGATCAGTAGGATCGTTTTCTAAAGTACCGATTTGGAAAGTAGAGATTTCAAGCTTTTTAAAATGCTTTTTTGAACATTTTAATACGATCATTTTTGACAAAGTTACACTTACTTGAATTTTACCTATTTTTGGAGGGTAAAGTAAGTGATGCTTTAATTTTGTTGAGAAGTGTATATGTTACATAAAACTGTATATACTGTTTGTATGTGTATACGATACAATACAAACAGATAGAATACAGTACAAACAATATGCTAAAGTAATAAAAGAACAAGCTTATTTTTATGTTTAACAAACTTACAAACGCGGCTGAATTAAAATTAAAGTCTTATTTCTAATAAAAATAATAAAAATGTCAAAA
>NW_012076449.1:0-538 GCF_000956235.1 Wasmannia auropunctata
GTTCAGACGTGTGCTCTTCCGATCTCCAAATAAAAAAATCTGAAAAAAATATCGAATATAATATGGTATAAGACTTACCTACTGAATTTTTTTAAAAGTGGCCAATTTTTTAGATCTAGAGAAAATGCGATTTAAAATATTCTGGATTTTTTAAAAACAGAATTTTCAGCACAGAACGACAACAAAATTCAAACTTATGTATATGGATAGCCTTTGTAATCATGAATTTTTTTGTAAAGATTAATTCAAATTTAGCGGAGAAAAAAAATATAAAAAAAGTCACATCTTTAATTGCAATATTTCGAAATTGTGTGGGTCTTTTCAAATGAAACTTGGCACAAAATTTTCTTTTATCTGGGTGGACATTTTGCCCACTATAACGATCGACACAGGGCCCGAAATCACTTCCTTAACCCGCTATACCCTTTGAGAAAAAATAAACCTATTTGATTTTTTTTGCGGAATTACCGCATGTTAAAATTATCATAGCACATTATATTTTGTTCAATTACTGCCAGCATTAGCATTATCTAGTGCG
>NW_012076450.1:0-394 GCF_000956235.1 Wasmannia auropunctata
CAAAACAAAATCACTAATGTGTCAAAACGGTTTGTTTACCATATGTCTGAGCTTGGTTCATGACGTTTTGAATATGTAAAAATCGACCAGCACTTATTGCTGGAGCCATCTATTGACAAACAGCGCGAACTTAGTTGCGCACCTAATATATTTTTTATTACTAGGGCAGCACGTGTCATATGCTTGACTCGTTAATATATGTATCATCCGTATCATAGAATAGTTGATAAAAGTAATAGAAATTAATTTAACCCTTTGAAGCATGATGATTCCTACAGGAACCACCTTTTTTACCCGCTAATTTTATTTATAAAAATTCAATTTCGACGTATTTAACAATAGTGGTTGGTTTTTCTAGTAGCTAAGGTATTTGTCTACAATATTACACCACTAA
>NW_012076451.1:0-423 GCF_000956235.1 Wasmannia auropunctata
TTCGGATTTATTTGAATTGACAACAATATGGATTAAAATATAATGATTTCAGATTGGAAATAATCCGCAAAAGTAATATTAAAACCAATTATAATTCGTTCGGAATTAAAACAGATTACTTTTTAATCTGGATTAAACCGATTAAAACCGATTAAAATCGATTAAAACGGATTACGTTTTAATCGGTTTTAATCGAACATTTTCAGCAGGGAGGTGACTGAAGAACAATGGGCCCAATGTTTTCAGAACTGGTTCCATCGAATGCAGAAATGCATAGATCATAAAGGCGAATATTTTGAAAAACAATAAAAAAAATGGTTGGTTAAAATAATTGATGTTTTCTGCATTATCCGCAAAACTTTTAAAGCAACCTAAGTATGTTAATTGTATTCACTTACTTTCTTTGGTTTTTCTATCTTAGGA
>NW_012076452.1:0-346 GCF_000956235.1 Wasmannia auropunctata
TTACTTAATTCTACTGTGTGACTAAGTAAGTTCAATGAAAGGGGACTTCCTGTAAAAGAAAAGGCGATAACTTGCTGAAAATAAAGTGAGTGATAAGACACAAATTAATTGAGTAGATAAAAGAGTGAGGATTATTCAAACTGGAAAATAAAGGGCAAGGGAAGAAAAAGAAAAAAGAAAGAAAGAAAGAAAGGATAAGATGTCGTTACTATGGATCGTCGCTCGATCGAATAACGAAACAAATCACGAAACGAAGCGGCCTCGATACGGTGTCGCGCTTGCATACACCGCCAGACAGACACTAGTTCAAGAGTGAAATAGAAAGAAAAGAAAAGAAAGAAAGAGA
>NW_012076453.1:0-794 GCF_000956235.1 Wasmannia auropunctata
AAAATGAGGGTTTTTTTTCGTAAGGGTAGTATATTTTATACTGAAATTATTGTAAGTTTTCTGTCATTTATATACGTGGTAATAATCTCACGTTTATATATCAAGCACATATTTTATCACATTTTTGTATATTATTACTAACTGACGTGATAACATCAAATCGAGTTAATCAATTACAAACCTGATATAAAAATAATATCACTGTCACGTTAATTAATGATAGTATTTAAACACGTACGTTATACTTGATATAAAAATAGTATTACTGTCCCGCTATAAATAATATCAGTCAAGCTTGATATAAAAATAATAGATAAATAATAGATGTAGATATAGCATGATATACTTGATATAAAAGTCAAGTATATCATGCTTGATATAAAAATAATATCACTTTCACATTAATTAATGATAGCATTTAAGCATGTACATTATACGTGATATAAAAATGATTTTACTATCATGTTAATTAATGATATCAATCAAAAATCATTTTTGATTTACGCATTTTATTTGGCATGGAGCTATATAAACCGGAAAATTGGAACTAAAAAATTGAAATAAAAATGTTTATATTTCACAAATTATTCAAGGTAAAAACGTTATTTTAAATTATTGTATCTCAAAAACTATTAAAAAGAAAGAAGACATTTTAAATATTTATTAAAAAATAAGAGTGGATTAGGGAAACTACTATTAAAAAAACGCACTAAAGCTGTTTACCGCAAGGTATGGTGTGGAAGTGATAGCCACGGAAAAAAATTAATCAATATTCGGCCGAAATGTGCATAATC
>NW_012076454.1:0-698 GCF_000956235.1 Wasmannia auropunctata
AGTTCAGACGTGTGCTCTTCCGATCTAAGGCATGCAGGAACGAAGCAGGATCATTAATCGGGTGAACGCGTTTTTGATTTATCAAATAATATTTAATTAAAGAACGATTATAAGACATACGCGCACTCGTTCACTCGCTCTGCATTCGTACGGTTTTGAATTACGAACGCGACGCGTTTCGCGGACCACGCGCGTTACAAGTAATTCACGACGGTGTGCAAACGAAATCGGAACCACGATTGCTCAAGCGGACTCGACGATAAAAGAAATTCGCTTCCGGATAAATTAAACCGACGCTCAGCAATTGTTGCTATCTCTGCAGTCGGAAATTGACGAGATTTACTGGATTTCGGTGAATCCGACTCGTATTAATCACTACCTTAATAGGTCTTCACGTTTCTCGCGGAATTATTCGCGTCGCGTATCGCGTATCGCGTACTTATTAACTTTAACGACGGCGGTTTTAACGCGCGGCCGGGACTTCGTCTATCTCGTACGAGAGTCGAGAGACAAATGACCCCGAGCAAGGCGCGAAACTTCCGGACGTGCCAGGTAGCAACGCTCCTCCCTCGGAAACAGAGAACATGGCCGTCTTTGATCAGCCAATAAACTAAATCTTCCATTAATTCGCGGGATCCGCCCTTCTTGTAGGCGCGGATATCACTACGCGCGTCGCGGTGACGTCGCGTCTGACTAAA
>NW_012076455.1:0-1388 GCF_000956235.1 Wasmannia auropunctata
ATTTATAATTTTCTATATAACAGTTTATGATAACAAATTATAATTATTATAAATAAAGGATAGTTATTCCATGTGACACCATTTGCATTTACATCAATTTTGATATTTCCATGTTATCAAGATGAGTTATCATGCCATATATTTCGACGTTTCCTAATGTATAAGCATTTATTATAAATATTTATTTTAAATATTAGCAATAATATACTTATCAAAAATATTTAAAACTAATTCCTTGCACCAGGCATAACATAATATTATAGTAGGCACCACATGTGGAACAGAGTGGTATTTCTTGAATATCCTTTCCAGAAAAACAAAAGTCTACTGGATTTTCGAAATGTGGCAGTCATTCTTTAATATATCCACTCTTGAACCAGGCATATTTAAAAAGATTATGAAATTGTGGAGAAGATAGCTGTATATGCGTTAAAGATTGTAATTTGATGATTTTATTTCTCAAATGTAAATTAATATCATAATTTAATAACAGATCGCTAAATGTTCTCACAAATCTTTTCCATATTCTAAACCCATAAACATCAAGAGGTTAAATCTTTCCTGTAGTTTTCTTTGGTAGATATAATTGAAATCCGTATATCTTTATGATGTGGCATAAATTCTTGCAGACTTGCGGGACAATGTCCGGTCGAAAAATTTAAAAACAGCAAAGTAAAACTTCCAGTAATGGGTACAAATACATTTGTAAACCAAGATTGAAAATGTCGTTTAGTTAATTTGCCTGACTTTGATACTGTAACGAAAATGTTTTCTAAACAAGGTTTTTTCTACACGTGGTCCAAAACTTTCACTCGCTTCTTTCAATACCAAATAAAGAGGCGATTTTAATTGTCCACTTGCAGAAATTATAGGCAGAATCGTATAACTATGCGTAGTTGCAGGTTGTGATTGAATAATAGATTTAACTGTTTTAACACCTTGCATGGTTAGTGTTCTACCTGAATGTATTTCCAAATTGAATGCACTTTCGCCTGCATTATATATATTTTTTATTTCAAAAAGATCTATAAAAATTTAAAAGTACTTATAGATTTAAATATTACAATGGATTGTAAAATATATAGATGCAAACAATATATTAATATCTTTATTTTCCTGCTTGCTTATAAATATAAAAATACGATATATTCCGTATACACATATATGTATAATATATATACGATTTATTTTGTAAAAACGGTTTAAATATACTATATTTATTAAAAAACATAGTATCATTGATCAACATTTACTAAGAAAATCATTTAATCTTTATTCAGAATTTTTTTCACCGGATCTCCCCATTTTTTGAGAAAAAAAATATTTGTTTCAACTTTAACAAGATTGTGCCACGTCTTTCCGTTATCCGATCGGAAGAGCACACGTCT
>NW_012076456.1:0-1042 GCF_000956235.1 Wasmannia auropunctata
CTTTTTTTTAAAAAGAGTTATATATATATATATCTCGAATTAATGTTTACGGAGGGTCTTTTACTCGAGAAGAATTACCCCGTTGCATATCCTGTTCTTATGATTTTTTTATTTACTGCCATAACAGAAATGTAAACCGTCTGTTGAACAAAGATTACAGATACAAATAAAGTATGTTTAAAAGAAATTTCTTATTGCATTATATTTATATTATATTATTGCTATAATTAACTATACATTTATTTATATTGTTAAAACTAATCATTTATTTTAGTAGACATTCATATATTACATAATAGTTATAACTAATTATTTATTTTAATAGAAAGATGAAAGGCCGAATCAATCTTGTCTCTTTTCTTATACTTTTCCGTGTGATAGAGGTTACATAATCTTTGTCAATTGTCATGAGCTTAGTAAAAAAATTACGAGCATAGGATAACATGCAACGGGGCAATTCTTCTCGAGTAAAAGATTCTCTGTGCAGGTATTAATCCGAAGTATATCATTCATAATTCACTCAAGGAGAATCTCCCTGTTGCATACCCTATTCTTATGATTTTTTTATTGGGCTCATAACAGATATAAACCATCTATTAGACGAATTCATATTACAGATAAGGTATTATTATCCAAAAGAATTATTTTTTATATTATTTTTATATGCTACACTATAAATAACTGTTTTAGTAGAAAAATGAAAGGCCAGATCCATCTATAATACATTGCCTTCTTTATCTATATCTTTTCGTTACAATTTTTGTTATAAGCCCAGTAAAAAAAACACGAGAATAAAGATAATATGCGACAGAGCAATTCTCCTTGAGTAAAATATTCTTTCCGAACAGGCATCCGAGGTATGTTATAATATTATAAAATGCGTGATATCGTTACAAAATTGACTTTTAAAAAAAAAGAGTGTCAAGTGTAACCGCGCTCCTTGAAAAAAAACTTGTATCCAAATTAAATATAATTTTTTTAAAAGATGAAACTTAAATAGTATCCTTCTTTGTACTTTGATGTTAACTAAAGATCGGAAGAG
>NW_012076457.1:0-355 GCF_000956235.1 Wasmannia auropunctata
CGTGTGCTCTTCCGATCTAAGGAAGTACAATCATTTTTCCAATACGTCCATTTAAATTATTTGCCGTAGTTTGTAGATAATCTCTTAAGCCTTGATATGTTTCAGTACGTAATTCTTTTTGATGATCTTTATAATAATTTATTCTATCTTTTTCAATTTTTACGTAATTGTCTGCAAGCCATTGTTGAAATAGTCAACGACCTAATAAAAATGCATTAAATTCATCACGAATAGCCATGCGATATTTAATATACTGACTTCTAGTAATTCATTTGTTACTATTTAATTTTGTTAAATTACAATGCCATCCTCGAGTACCATATGGATAAAATAAAGGATATATCCATGGTTCAAC
>NW_012076458.1:0-302 GCF_000956235.1 Wasmannia auropunctata
ATGGATTAGTTTTGAAGACACCTTTAAGGCACTTGTGCACAATAATTCAAAAGTTCAGCCCGTACAGAAATTCAATTATTTAAAGTCTTGCTTATCAGGTAGTGCAGCCCAAGTAATACATTCTCTCAGTTCGACGGATGAGAATTACGAAATAGCATCGAATTTGTTAATAGAACGATTTAGCAATAAGAGAATTATTATACAAACCATGTAAGAGCATTGTTTGATTTGTCAGCAATGTCAAAGGAATCCGTGTCAAATTTAAATACGTTGATAGACACTGCTCAAAAACACATTCAATC
>NW_012076459.1:0-385 GCF_000956235.1 Wasmannia auropunctata
TCGTATATATATTATATATGTGTATATGGAATATATCGTATTTTTATATTTATAAGCAAGCAGGAAAATAAAGATATCAATATATTGTTTGCATCTATATATTTTACAATCCATTGTAATATTTAAATTTTTATAAATCCTTAATAAAATTTTGGACATTTGGATACTGAGTTCTTTATGGGTCACGATATGAAAAATGAATTGTTTTTCTCTTCATTTCTCAAAACAAAATTTGATTAAAATCCTGCATAAGCTTAACTTCTTGTTCTGCTGTGTCATTTACGACTTTAAGCGTTTTCACAATTTCCATATCAATTTCATATTATAATTTCACAAGCTGCAATTACTTTTTTTGGAAAGTTTAGGAGAAAAATGTCTATTCGTC
>NW_012076460.1:0-368 GCF_000956235.1 Wasmannia auropunctata
TCTCACTTTATACCATCATTTCATAACTCATTAGCAGAGGCTTTTCTAGAAGCAGGTAAAGAGCTGGGATAATAGATTACAAAGGGCGAAAAATAATGGGATTTTTATATTTGCAGACTACAATTGTTAACAGTACTCGTATAAGCAATAATAAGACATATTTGTATCCCGTATGTGACCGCAACAATCTTCATATATGACTTTTGAGAGCACTGTTATAAAAATTTTAATGTTTCTAGCACGAAACGTACAGTTGGCGTAGAATTTATCAAAGATAATCGGATTCTCCTCGTGTTTGCTAATAAAAAAGTAATCCTGTGTGCAGGTATCATCATATCACTAATTATTGCAGATCGGAAGAGCACACG
>NW_012076461.1:0-539 GCF_000956235.1 Wasmannia auropunctata
ATATAAACCCCGTTGACTTATTTACCCCAAATCATATATTAGATGCCGTTCGAATATATGACTCTACTGTGTAAGTTTATTTAATATTTTATTCCTAAAAATTTAATATTTAAGAAACAATACATAATTATATTTGATAAATATTTACTATGATTACATATATACATATATATATATAATATATACATTTTTTTTAAGCCAGAAAGTCGTTATATTGGTTTAAAATAATAAAATAATGATTAGTAAGAGAAAGAATAAGATCGACTTCGAAAACAATAAGAAAAATTATTTTAATTTAATATTATGTCAAAACATCTCGACTAATTAATTTATATATATATATATATATATATAAATTAATTAGTCGAGATGTGTATATATATATATATATATATATATATATATACAGATTTTAATGTAAATGTATGCATACGGATGTAACGACACATAATTTTTTAATCTAACGTTGACATGTGGGCGACATATGGGCAGTTTTAATTCGAATAAAAATTAATAGTTTTTCTCTTCCCAGAAAAAAA
>NW_012076462.1:0-533 GCF_000956235.1 Wasmannia auropunctata
TACAGTCTAAAACACAACACATAAGATCCATTAATTTACGAAATTAATCAGGCTATTAATATCAAAAAATAAGTTAATTGTTTAGTAAAGTAATTATTATCAAAGTTTGTTAATATTATCAGTAGCGCGTTCACCTGTGGGCGTTCACTTTTGGTACTGATATTCCGGCCCAAACCATAATGGACCCACCATTAAAATTTTCTGTCTTCATGGCGCATGGAGTAAATCGTTCTCCAGGATGATACACACGTTCCCGTCTGTCGGACGCTCTAAGATAAAATCGGCATTTTTACGTGAATAACACACGAATATTCCAGCTTTGATGTTCCATTGCGAAATTTAATCGAGCTTCATGGTGTCGGTATTTTAAAGCTGACACTAATACTGATCTCCGACATTGAAGATTTTTTTCCGCAAGTCTTCGCCGAATGGTGTCGTCGCTAACCTCCACTTCACTCCAATATATCTTTTCACACTTGTGATGCAAAATCAAATCATGTGTCATATAGTGTTAAAATTCACATGTCAAAATA
>NW_012076463.1:0-678 GCF_000956235.1 Wasmannia auropunctata
AGCAAAATCGATAACATTCAACGATTACGTCCGATGTCTGCTGGACGAAACTGAAATGACGCGACAGCAATCTTGCATAAGATCAAAGTTGCATGAAGTGTATACGATATCCGACGAAGCTTGCTCTAAGTCTGTATGATGATAAGCGATACATTGTGCCTGATTCTACCGATCATTCGACCCTGCCATGGGACATTATAATATAAGATACCATTGTAAATAAAAAAACTCGCATATTTGTAATAAACACATATAGTATATTTGTATTAATCTCATATATTTTTAATAAATATAATGTTTTATGCACATAATAAAAAAAACAATTTGTGTTATAAATTTATTTTACAACACGTTATCCTTGCGTATCCATGAATTATGTGAATCGTCCAATCCCAGCCATTTCATGATATACTTCATTCCCTCTTTTGCGCAAAACTTTTTCGACGAGGTACACGTCGGGATTAGCAACGCGATGCAGTTCGTATTCGATAGAATCCTCCGGCTATGGGGTTTTCCACGAGAATCCTCCAAAAGATACGTTGCGGGATAGTTTCTGCACCTTGATGATTTTAAACACTTCCGTGGTTCAGTTTGGTGTGTAACCTTTGTCAAAAATTGTCTTGAATTTACTGACGCGTACCGAGTCACCCACTTTGAATCGTGCGGGTGCGGCGATTT
>NW_012076464.1:0-321 GCF_000956235.1 Wasmannia auropunctata
ATTTATTAAAAGTTTCTAATAATATTTACACGATGCAGATCACATTGAAGGATGAACCGTTAACTGATATTATATTGATTATTTTGGATAATTATTACAAAATTGTTCTGAGTATCAACCACGTGAATCGTGGAGAATCCAATGTCCTAATTCGATCGAACCAGTTCTTCAGAATCAAAAACATATTTAAATATTTTATATCTGTAGCGATATAATGTCTAATTCAAATAGACACTGGGTTTGTAGTTATTACGATACAAAAAGAATTTATATTTATGATTCATTAAATTTAAAACGATTGCATGAGCATTATAAAGTATA
>NW_012076465.1:0-311 GCF_000956235.1 Wasmannia auropunctata
TAATAACTGTTTAGTCGTTCTTTGAAAATATCATACATATATGTTATCTTTAAAAAATAAGAAATAAATAATAGGTTCAATTAAAAAAATGAAACGCGAGAAACACTAGTAAATAACCGATGAATTTCAATTAATAATTAATGCATTACACGTATTTAGTATTAGGTACATGACTAATATTAGATCAGGATTTTCTTTTAAAAGAAAAAGAATACATATTTTTAGTAAATATTTATATTTAGTAAATTAAATACTTCTTTTACGTATATTTTTGCTTATAATAAATTTCTGTGTTGTAGGTACATATTTGT
>NW_012076466.1:0-429 GCF_000956235.1 Wasmannia auropunctata
TGTTTATATTTTTCGTAACTTCTAAGAAACTAGGGTAAGATGCTACAATCACAAACATAGTGCAATTCTGTATGACATAAAATTTGAATCTAATTTTCGAGATTCAAATTTGGTAAATAATTTTGTTTTGTGGAATTTAGTACTTTCTCTACACAATAAGATTATCAAATTTACCAAATTTGAATCTCAAAAATTAGATTCAAATCATATGTCGTACTACGGTCGAAATTGTATCACCAAACCCTCTATATGAATTATAAAGCATGACACACCATGATACACACATGCGCGCGCACGTAAAAGTTGATAATATTTCAATATTTACAAAATGAAACATACTTACGCAATACATACGTTGTAAGAAATATGTATTATTTCGTCAATCTGTCGCAATTTATCGGATGGTATTTTAAGCCAGTAGTTGAATAC
>NW_012076467.1:0-696 GCF_000956235.1 Wasmannia auropunctata
CTATAAAAAAAGTTATTCACTTTTAAAGATTTCACGTAGATGTGCAAATCTGCATGAAATCTTTAAAAATGAATAACTTTTTTTATAGGCTTTTATCCTAGTTTTAACAATTTAGTGTTGTTTTTTATTGTTGTCCGCAGGGTGCCATACTTTCAATTTGTACATATAAACTGTAAAATTTTCATATTAATCAAATGTCCTGAAATTGAGCAGACTGCTTTATCGACCTCGTACAAATATCACTAAATATGGCGACCTTCCAGCATCGCCTTAAAAATTTCAACATTCTTTGAACATTTAAAAAATTGGAGGAAAAATGTCTTTAAATTAAAAAAATTAAAATAATTACAATTTATTATTTTAAAAATATAATATATTACTATGGCTCATATAATTAAAAATTAAGAAGTATCCAAAGAAGGGCAAGTGAGCCTTGCACGAAATTAGTGCTAAAATTACATATATTTAAACAATAATCATTATCACCCAAACGTTTCGGCTCCGCATTGAGCCATCTTCAGTGGGTAAAAAAAATCCAAAAATTATTTCTTTTCTTCTACTTTACATTAGCGCTTTGTTCTTTCCGCTCGCACGAAGGTCGCTTATCGCTCGTTGTGAGATCGTTCGTTAGACAATCGTAATGTCATGTGATCCCATCCTCAGGTGACAAATAGACGGATCGCATCGAAGGAAAAA
>NW_012076468.1:0-738 GCF_000956235.1 Wasmannia auropunctata
CCTTTTTATTTCTGTAGCGGGAAACGACGCGCTTGCGCATTTTCAAAAATCAACTGAGTGAGAGAGAGGAGTATAGATTCTCTTTCTCACTTCCGTTTGACACTATTCGGTTCCTCATTCCCCTTCCATGTATTGCAAGTTCTATGCGTCTATTAGATGTCTATTCGACCGTCTAAAATATGTTTATAGACGCATCTAGCTAGACGTCTAAATGTTATCTTTTGAACGTCTAATAGACAGGTCCAGTAGATGTGTCTACAAGATTTCTAATAGACGTATCCCTTTCAAAAAAGACGCACTGGCTAGGGATTGTAATCCGTGTAATCCAAACAATTACAGAAACATATTACAGGGGAAATATTACAGCAATTACACGGATCATAGGTCAAATATTACTCAAGTAGAAAATAAACCAGGAATTAGTCAGTAACTGGCTAATAAAAAATAAAAACTTTTTTATTTATCGTCATTTTTTAATAAGCATTTAGGAACTTCAAATAACTTTTATCAACCATTCGTAATTTTTAAATACATTTTTATTATAATTTTATCTCAAGTTATAATGGTGGATTTTGAACCTGGATTGCAGGATTACAAGGCTTGCATCTGCTCTGTTATGCCACTTGGAAGTATCGATGTATGATGCTTTTTATTGTCTATATAAGGTATAATCAACATAGAGTAAATTATTTTTATAAATTATTTTTCATTAATTAAATTCATTAATTATCTTTTAAA
>NW_012076469.1:0-352 GCF_000956235.1 Wasmannia auropunctata
TATAATTCAAATAAACTTTAATCTTATATATTTGAGTAAATAAATTATGGCAAATTTTTTTAGAAATTTTAGTTTTCTCATAAAAATCATAATGTGAAGGATTTCTGATGTACGAGAGTACGCTTACAGGCGCATTAATTATGATAGTTATAATCGGTGCCGTGCGATCGTGGTTGCTAGTTCCGCTGCAGCCTTTGGTTATCATAGAAGATGTTAAAATAGAAAAAATTGCCTCGGCTTACGGCATCAGTTCAATTATCATGAGTTTTGTCACCATAACTGTTGGCGCTATCGTAGGTAAGTTGAGAAAGCGTTTTACAACTGTCGGATGCATAATATAATTACACGTATG
>NW_012076470.1:0-1203 GCF_000956235.1 Wasmannia auropunctata
GTGTGCTCTTCCGATCTCATTATATTATTCATCTTTTGTGGACAGGGATGAAATTATTACTACTAGAAATTATGTATCATTATCTGAAGCTTTTAGTGAGTTATCATTGTTATCAATTTATTAACCCTCATTTACTTAAAAATATTATCAGTTTGTCATCTTACTCTTTTTGTTATATATTATATAATGTAATATAATATGCATTATAGATTTTCAATATTGATAGTGATTATATCGGAATGTAGCCTAAAAGATATAGAATAGAAAACATTTATAAAAAATAATTATAAAATAAGAAAATATATAACTTATCATTATATTTATCGCACACATAATTCTGGTTTTATATAATACATTGAAAATACATTGTATTTGCACACGATCAGCACGCGATCAGTGCGCGATCTATTGAATAGGTGTAAAAATAATAGAAAATATCCTTAAATAACGATAAAAATAATGGCAAATTCGTTATCGTTACTGTAAAAATAACGACATCACCGTTACAGTTACACCTATAGGAAAAAGGTAACAAAAACACGGCAATTTACAAATAACGCGTTATTTCTCAACCTTGAATATTTATATAGCAAAAAAATATACTCCAAACTCAAATTTTATATAAAATGATGAACAAGATATATCATCTTTATGTGAATACTTCTACTCAAGATACTCAATAAAGATGTTATGTCTTGTTCATGTTTTATTAGACCATCCGGAAATTCCAAGTAGAATGGGAACAATTAACAATGTGAAAAAATTTGATGCGGATTTCTTCGGATTATCTTTCGATCAAGCACACACACTCTCGCCCGAAGCGAGAATGTTACTGGAACATTCTTATGAAGCAATTATCGATGCAGGAATCAATCCGAAGCAATTGCGAGGAAAAAATACTGCTGTAATTATGGGGTCATGTTTTATTGAATCGCAAAAGGACTTTTTATATAAAACCGCCCAGGTAGAGAAAATTATTATTATTTAATATGTATAAGTATATTAGTAAAGAATTATTGTACTAATTATTTAAGAATAAGAAATTATTATGTGCTAAGATTCTGTAATTAGTTAGGAGATCACAATGTTATTGGATGTTGCAAATCTACAATCGCAAACATGATTTCATACCATTTTGATCTGAAAGGACCATCATATGTTATCGATTCAGCATGCAGTTCTAGCCTTTATGCCTTGGCCGTT
>NW_012076471.1:0-570 GCF_000956235.1 Wasmannia auropunctata
AGTGACTGGAGTTCAGACGTGTGCTCTTCCGATCTTTTTAATTTAGTTTGCCTTAAATGTGAAAGGTTTTTTTACTTAATTCATAAATTTTAAAAAAGGTACTAATTTTATAAAATTATATTTTAATCACAAAAACATATTATTTTATGAAAACTTTAATGTTTTATTATTAAGATTTTCAACCAAGTTTTCGATCAGATTTTCATTCAAAAGTTTGAAATATTAAGTATCAAAATCCAACTTCGTAGAAGGCGCTCTTAAAAACTTATTTGTATAATATATATGTGTATAACTTAATTGTATAATATATTTGTGTATAATTACACAAATTTAAAAATGTATATATAAATAAAATAATTTAAATATAATAAAAGAAAATGTAAATATAAAATAATTTAATATTAATATTTTATAATAACTATTTATAATACATAATAATAACTAATAACAATAACAAGAATAATAATGATAATAATAATAATATACGTTATATAATCTTTAATATTATTGTAAATGTTCTATTTTTAGAGAAGTTATTGGATATGTTGACGGAATTGAGTCGCCACGTAT
>NW_012076472.1:0-585 GCF_000956235.1 Wasmannia auropunctata
TTCAAACGACCAAATTCCGAATATCGTGAACGTGGTAATTACTTAATAATAAAATGAATAAATATCTCGCGCCTATCTAAACCATCGCGTTTCGGGGTTCGCGATTATCTTTGTTAATTATAAATAAGACTGTTGTATTTCTCGCGCCCATTCAAACGATCAAATTCCGGATATCTTGGGTGCGTTCGGGGAGCACGCTATTTGCGCTATCTAGCGCTGTAACTGTTCGGGGAGCTACTTGACTACGCTACCAAATGCATGGTGACGTCATTAAGGCTACGGTCCGATTCACGCTCGCAGCGCTCACTGTACTTACAATGCTCACGATTGGTCCGATTTGTTAGCATGCTCAGAGCGCGTTAACGACAATTTTGTTTCGGACCGCTACAAAATAGGGATCCAGATCACATAACCTTTGGTAATGTGAATTTGGCATGTGAATAATCACACATAACCTTTTGGTAAAGTGAAAATACAAAGAGAAAAATACAATAGTGAAAATAGCAATAACGAAGGTATAGTATTCCTGGATTAAGTCTAATTAATTAATTTTATTTTGTAAAAACTCTAAAAAGTAAAATTAAA
>NW_012076473.1:0-314 GCF_000956235.1 Wasmannia auropunctata
AAGAAAAAACTATTTTGTATTGACTAAAAAATTCTTTGTAAAAGAAAAAAGAAATAATTTAAAAATATATGGAACCATACGCATAGCTTCCGACTGTTCTGGTGTACACGGTCCTGTTTCCATAAAGCAATTGTAATATCCCTCTCGTAACTCGTCATTTTGTAGAAGACCTCGAACATCGAAGTTATCAAATTTTGCAGGGTAGCCTTCTTCCTCTGCGAGAACGCATACCAGTGCACTTACAGCAATAATCAACGCAATGTATCTTATTCCAGCCATTGGTTCCAATTTTATGATACTTATGAGACATCAGA
>NW_012076474.1:0-1169 GCF_000956235.1 Wasmannia auropunctata
GCTCTTCCAATCTATCATAAATTTGACTACAATTTTAATCTGGAGATCTGTTCCATCATCAAGGACCGTCACACTTTTAAGACATTTCTCTTCGTCATTCTCGGGATTCATGATTCTCTGTGTAATGATCATCGGCTGTTACGCCAAAATATATTTTGAATGAAACACAAATACACATTGCCATTTCCGACATTTATCACATTTATAAATATTCCTTTTACTGTTATGTACATTACAGTATATTATATCTTGATTATAGTACGCCCATACGGTAATCGATTTTGTCCTTCGAAAATTTTTACGAACTCAGAAGTAATCACTTTTCTACATTAATATTCATAGTCCATGCACGATTAACAAAACGATTAGAACGTATATAGCGTCTGCAATAGAAGTCGTAAGTCTGACTACTGTACTTCTGAGTACGTCTGTATGAGTTTGTGAAAATTTTCGAAGAACAGAATCGATTACCGTGGATTTACATTAATCAAAATTTAATCAAGTAAATTAATATTTCCGACATTTATCACGTTGCAAGTCAGAATCGCGAATGCCAAAACACGCTTGACTGACGATAAAATCGCCTCACACGCCCGAAAAGGATCAGGGTGCTCAAACAGAAGTACAGCGAATAGAGGATCACGAAGATGGTATTGGTCATCTTCTTCAGCTTCCTCGTCTTCTGTTTACCGATTACCATCGTCAAGGTGGCTGAACGCGGAAGGTATCCTGGTAAAAATATAGATATATATTATCGCGCACTTGACTTTCAGATAAAATATGTAACATTTTATATATATTCTCATCATCTTTATCGTATATTGCTGCGCTCGGCTTGCTCGTATCAATTATCACTTCTCGCCTCTCTTGATCATTTCGAAAATTATGACTTGCATAATTATTATTACATTTTGAATTTTATTACGAAAAAATTTGTAGAAAAATTTGTTTTCTCCCCTGATATACATATAATATAAATATCTGCGTAAAATCTCTTGACTCTCACAAGGCCTAAAATATTTACTGTCTCGTCCTTTACGGAAGAAGCTTGCCAATCTTTAATAAATAGTACTATCTGATTTAACTGTTATTACCATACCGAATGCATCGAATTGTCATATCAAATCTCTCATTCCAGAGTGCCATATTATAGGATATCTACTACTGTA
>NW_012076475.1:0-651 GCF_000956235.1 Wasmannia auropunctata
TTTTTGGAGCACAAATATTTTTGAATGTCATTCGATGTGCGATACTAATTCCTTCAACAGTGCACTTTTCACAACCATGCCTACCATTATGAGAAATACAACATTTTAAATATGATCGAGCTGGTGCATCACATATAAAAGCATTTACTTTTATTTTTATTTTTTGTTCATTATAAAAAAAACCATTTATTGATAGATCATTTAATTCAATTAAAAATTCTTGTAAAAACAGATCCAAAGGTTTTGGTTTTCCAGTGCCTGTAAAAATGCCAACTACAAAAGGATTTTTATTTTTTATGTTTAAACATTTTATAAGAATAGGCCATAAACATATTCCACTACTTTTGTAAATTGGAACACCATCAATATTTACATCAATTTTTAAAGTTTGATTTACATTTTCATTTAAATCATTTAACATTTTTAACAGATTATTTGCAATACCAATATGTGTGTATGAACCATTATCTAAAGTTAAAGTATTTACTTGTCTAGGAGTATTAAGTATGGTTTTACTCTTTAAGGGTAGACCATCCACAAATTCATTTAAGCAAACCAACAAATTATCAAATGCTGAATGAGTTATATTGTGTAATAGAGCCCATTCAGCTAAGGATTGTATCATCTTATTAGAAGCTTTTATCTTTGTTG
>NW_012076476.1:0-344 GCF_000956235.1 Wasmannia auropunctata
GCCACTGACGTTTCCCGTCGCTCATTGTTTATTAAAAAGTTATTAATTAACATAATAAGTTATATGCTCATTTAATCATATGTCATGTTTATGGGATTTAGTGGATTATTCGCTAAAAAGTTATTAACAAAATAAGTAACAAAAGAAATAATCCCAATGGGGGGGTTGGGGGGCGAATCCCCCCCCCCAGTAGATAATACGGGCGCAGGAGGGGCAGGGGGTGCAGGGGGGAGGGGCGGAGCCCCTTCCCCGCCTATCACATAGCTAATATGTATTGTAGAAACAGAAAATACGTGCTTTAATGCTCCTATTTATTAGTAAGACGAAGATTTAATAAATATTTA
>NW_012076477.1:0-438 GCF_000956235.1 Wasmannia auropunctata
TATATTCATACCTATTCTCATAATAGTGTTAAATATCGAAACATGGATGCGATCAATGATAAAACATGTTTGATAACGAGCGTTATAATAATCTCTAGCTGAATTTTCGCTCATTCTCTATTTTTAGTTTAAATTCGTAGATTTCACTCATGTGCGATTCCGTAACTGTTACTGTTGGGTCTCAGTATTTGTTTAGACGCGAAAACTTAGTGATAAAGAAATATATATAACAGAAAAAATAAGTCCTTCGTAAAAAGTATCATTAGCTCAGCGTTAGCGTACAAATCTGTTGTTCTAGGGATCTCAGGTTCGAATTACGATGCGTTTTCAAAAATTATGATAACCTGCAAAATTTTAATTAATAAACTAGAGAATATGCGAAATAAAATAAACACAAATTAAACTCTAAAAATTAATAATATGTAATCATAAAATAAA
>NW_012076478.1:0-547 GCF_000956235.1 Wasmannia auropunctata
TACTTTTTGCAGTATCTTTCTGAGATGGGATACTGTCCACAATCTGATGCTTTAATACCCTCCTTAAACACTTTTGATCACTTACGATTGTTCGCACGTCTTCGTGGTATACCAAAGTCCAACGTAGAGTCGGAAGTTAATAAATGGATTACTGGATTGAGTAAGTGGGAAATGCAAATAATAAATGCAGAATAAAAAAAGTAGGGAAGAGTTGCCAAAGCGTACCACTTAAAATATTTTTTGTTATATTTCACATTTGGGACTATTTAAAATGCAAACATTGAAAATTGTAGTTGTGATGTTTAAGGCATTTAATATTACATGTAAAATCTTTTACTAATAGCAAATTAATTTGTTCTAAGCTTTTTTGTAACATGCTGTCTGAAGCACGATTCAGCAAACCAGTTGCCTAAATCGTACCTGTGAGTTTTATTAATAGTACCTCCTTCTAAAATTGAATTTATGAATGAAAATAATTAAAAATACAAGATCGATAAAAAAAATCATAAATTAATATCTACTTTAATTGCTGTCTCTTATACACATC
>NW_012076479.1:0-404 GCF_000956235.1 Wasmannia auropunctata
AATTACAGTCGTAAGGATTTCTTTTTCCTTAAGCTTTCAATCGTAGCTCAAAAGGCTTTGTATTATTTATTCATGTAATCCGATTCGGAGAACGTAACATTTTGTACATATGAGCTACAGAACTTTTACATTAATGAAATGTTTACGTCAAGATCGTCAAGTGACAGCTGTACGATTCGAAGAAATGTAATTTTTTAATTTTTTTTTTGTTTTGACTACAAATTCCTTCATCTCCCCAACATTTTATATCTATTTCAATTCTGTAAAATGGTTTTCAATTCCGTTCTGTCATTTCGAAGAAATCTTTACGATTGCAATGTGTCGATAATTTCGATCTTCCAGCATCGCCTAAATACACAATTAAAATGTATAATGAAAAAAAATTGTTATAAATAATTTGTATA
>NW_012076480.1:0-1270 GCF_000956235.1 Wasmannia auropunctata
CTTTGGAGAGTTGCCATAGACAGAGTAATAATCAGAATGACTTCAAATTTTTACGGTTTACATATGTCAAGGCTATCTATCGGACGGTGAAAGAAATTTTTTTCTACAGTTACTTTATGTTGATAAGGCCGGAAACTTTTCAAATGACCCTCGTAGCTTGTTGAAAGAGACAAAACTGACTTTATTGCTCTCAAATCGCGTAACCAGGGTATATATCGGTAACGGTCTCAAAGGTCCAATCAACCACGCGTGTCTCGCTTCCGCCTCGCTTCTCGACTCTCTAGCGTTCCGTGAAAAACCATCCGCGCGCCCTCGCCCGCCGCGCCACGGCCGGTAGCGCGACCAATAGCGTAGCAGGCGGCCATTTTCTGTCCCGCGCCAATCACGGAGGTGCCATTGGTGGCGCCGACCCAGGCTATGCCTTACAGTTAAATTATTTAATGCGATTCATTCGCCGACTGATGCGAATACTTGTGTAATGCGGGTACTAATATAAAGTGAGTGTTCGTATGATACGAATACCCGTGTGATACGGTGTCACGTGCTCCCGCAAGATGGATAGTTCGCGCGAGCACGTATCAAAACCGTAGGAGGGAAGTCGCGAACGACTTCCCGGAGGAAAGGTGATGGTCCTTCTATGCTGGTTCCTCCGGCGATCGACCCGGGATAGCGACGCGAGGGTTGGGCGCCAGATGTGCCCTATGGCCACGTCGTTCGCGAGACTCCACGCAAACGCGACAACGCGAGAAAGATGCTTATACTCGTCGATACCCAAGTTCTCGAAACCAAAGCTTCCCCCGAGGTCGATCGCGCGAGGGTCGGCCGGCTCGACCTAACGGTAGAGGGGCAGGGCGGAAACGGAAGGCGAATGGCTTGATTTTCGATAGGATTTCACTAATTTTTGCTAAGTATAGTACTTAGTATAGTATAGTATATACTACGTATATATGCTAATATATATACGTATATATACTTAGTTTAGTAGAAAAATTACTATACTTAGTATATATACTTAGTATAGTAATTTTTCTAAATCTCAATAAGATGAGTCAAGTCATTAGATTAATTAAATTCAATTCGCATAATGTTCAATTAGCATATATACTACGTATATATGCTAATTTAATTAAATTAATTGTCTAATGACTTGACTCATTTTATTGAGATTTAGAAAAATTATTTATTATACTACGTATATATGCTAATAGAACTTTATGCTAATTGAATTTAATTAAGTCGGAAGAGCACACGTCTGAACTCCAGTCACTTA
>NW_012076481.1:0-593 GCF_000956235.1 Wasmannia auropunctata
TAGTTTCTTCATTATTCCTAAATATAGGAGATGCATTGCATCAAGTGGAAAACTGTTAATCATATCTATTGGCGGTTTAATATTAATTAAAGGAGATATTCCTCTGTGATGTTCGCTATTTATTTGCTCTCTAAAGGAAAAATCCATTCTTAATTCATAATTACCATCTAGATAAACTGTTCGATTTTTATATTGTTTGCCACGTACAAAGCAACGTTCACATGCCCAAAATCCATTATGATTTTTAATACATTTAACAAACGAACGAGCTGGCCTATCACAAATAAAAGCTTTAATAGAAATTTAAAATAATCGATTATTTATATTTAATCCTTCGGCTTGGAGTAAATTGATTTCTTCAATAAATTTTTCAAAATATTTTTCTACATTTCCTGGTTTTTGAATTCCGCAATATATTGTTATTGAAAATGGCTTATAAATATCAGGTTGATGAAAAATTTTACATAAAATTGGCCAAAAACTCGTTGAACTAGACTTGAATAATGGTAATCCATACTACATTAATAATTAACTGTATACTATTTGAAATGTAAACCAGGATTAAGAACACTTTATAAGATGTGAAGTCAAAT
>NW_012076482.1:0-324 GCF_000956235.1 Wasmannia auropunctata
TATTGTAATGTTTACATATTGATTTTTACTCATTTTATTATTTAAATATTGTTATATACTAGAGTTGCATTTGATTTAGCATTTCTAACGTTTATATTATTTGCTTTTCTTTAATATTTTATAAACAACAAAAATGAAAAAATGCTTTTCATTTAGCATGCAACAATCAGACAGAGAATTCAAAAAGAATTTATTTGTATATTCTGTCATATGTCATTAATTTTGAGTTCATTTTCATATGAAAAAGAATTTTTTAGAATTTTTAGAAAAGAATTTTTTTGCATTAGAAAATAAACTCAGAATTAATGACATATGATTCTGTTC
>NW_012076483.1:0-776 GCF_000956235.1 Wasmannia auropunctata
AAAATTATTAATAGCAATTAATACTAAAAGGAAATAAATGTGATATACCTCAAACCCGGATAATAGACATATAGATAGACATTAATAGGTATAAGTTGATTGTACGTTTCGTCAAATTACTTCGTCAAAAAGAATGTAATAAAAAAAAAGCGTGTTTATATTGACAATGAGAGATATTTTCAAATTTTATACAACATCGTTTCACTATTAGTCCATAATAGAAAACTGTGAAAACTGCTTTTCCGATTTTCTCTGAAGTTCTGCTTTTTTTTCTCGGTTGAAATTACCCACTTGATCAAATATCTTACGCCCTACTTTATTAGCAATTACTCGAAAGCTTGAGAATTTTAAAGCGTAGCCAAATATAAATCTGAAATAATTGAAATAATAATTCTACAGTAATATTATAATTACGTATTTTACAATACATAATTGACTAACAAAATTGACAATTTAATATTTGAGGATCTAGAATTACATTACAAGATAGATTAAATATATTTGCATATATGCTCACCTCCAGCTTTTATAAGCAATCCATTCCGCGTAACTCATTGACGCATACAAACGCGGCATGCTTATATTTAACGTATCCATAGCGAATAATGCCATCGTTTTGAAAGGCATGTATAACAAGGGATAATAATTCAGGGATTCGATCAAACATCTCATCATATGTTCCCATTCGGGCGTAACTTCCTTAAAATTAGGCAATATCCAATATTGACAAAAGTCCCGAGTGCGCTGCTTTATTTCTGTCTCTTATACACATCTCT
>NW_012076484.1:0-680 GCF_000956235.1 Wasmannia auropunctata
AATACTGAACAATTAAGAGCAACGTTAAGCTGGAACTACATATATGTATATTTTGAAAGATAGAATAACTTTTTTTATATTCACTTCATATACATAGTATTTCGTACAAGTATAACCATATATTTGTTTTCACTTTCTTTAGAGAATAATCAAACATGTGTACATCGATGTTGTGATGCTATTGTTCGATAAATTCTATGTTATTATATAACATTTTAAAATATATACAATGTACAATATTATTTAAAAATCAAAAGGGAAAATTAATGCCTATTAGGCCATCACAGTAATTAGAGCGTGAAGAAACTTTACTAAACCAAGGGTCGAAACGTATGTATTATTTGCAGTTTTTATTCTATTAATAAAGTTTATATTCTTTACACTCTATATTACTGTAATGGCTTTAATAAGCATTATTTTTATCTTTTAATTTATTATTTTGGAGCCTTTGAATTTTTTTAATTATTTGAAAATGTGTGAAAATTACACATGAAATTAAGGTTTCTAAATGTTAATTTAATGTTTCTTGTTTACTAAGTTATTACTCATATGCATATAAACATCTCATTACACTACGTAATAACCATTAAATTGGTGCCATTGCAACGATCATTAATACTGAGATTTCTGATTAACATAATAATACAATTTTTTCTTAAACGTAACTCATAAAAAAAATA
>NW_012076485.1:0-666 GCF_000956235.1 Wasmannia auropunctata
CGTGTGCTCTTCCGATCTTATGAATTAGTTAATAAAAATAGATATTGGTTTTCGTAAATGTTTGTGGTGTAGAGAGATATTCTCAAGTTTTAATGATCGTTGTCAGCAGCAAAATTAAGAGATCACTAAATTTTTGCAGAAAACTTGTCAATCTTTAAACTGTTATAATTTTGTAACAAAGAAGTCATACAATAATCTTCGTAGAGTCATTTTAAAGAGCAAAGTTTCTACTTTCACTTTCATAAGTTGATTTTTCTCCAAATTAATATTTATTTTATTAACTATTCATATTTTAAGCAATAAAATATTATAATTGAAATATAGCAAAGAAGGCCCGATATTTATAATTGCTTCTTATACGTAAAATTAATAAATAAAAAAAATTACAATAAGACTCCACGAATAAAGTTCTTCTGATATGATTCGATTTGATGATGAAGAGGATCTTTATATGTACTAATGAATCTGCTCAATTTATTAATGCCCACGTAAGCCAATTTACAAATAATAATATTAATATTGGAAATAACTGGAATAATGAAATACACAGTCTTATACTTAAGACTGTCTTAAGTACAGTCTTAAAATGACAAGTTTTTCGCATTTTTTATTGCAAAAATTAAAGAGAGAATTAGCTCTTAAAAATATCTTAAATATTTTACTTTA
>NW_012076486.1:0-322 GCF_000956235.1 Wasmannia auropunctata
CAGCCCCACGAAGCCGCTGACTCCCGGACGTCCGAGGGGTCCTTCCATCCGGACCTTTCGCGCGCCCAGTCGCCAGCCAGCGACGCCGTCGAGGCGCCCACGACCTTCGGATTCCCCGGGGCGCTTCGCGGACCTCCTCCGGCGGCTGGCACAGGCGTCGCCGGACCGTAGCCGATTAAGAACGGCCATCTCAATCCCGCTGCGGCCGATTCCGCGATTACAGCGCAGGCCATTCGTGCAGGACCGGACGAAGGCCCTGTTTAGCGCGTTGGAGAAGGCGGACCTACCTCGGCGCCGGAGCTAAACCTCTTCGCACCTTTCG
>NW_012076487.1:0-608 GCF_000956235.1 Wasmannia auropunctata
GATGGTCCTTGCACACGTATTCTGGCATGCATTCCAGGTTGTATTTAGAGCAGGACATTCAAAATATCCAATATAGGTTAGAACCGGCTCCTTGTTGACGTTCCGCGGAGCACAGGAGCTCCGGATCACCGGTACTCCGATGCATCACACAAAGCACTCGTGATTCATATACAAAACACACTGCATCACGCACACTCACACCGTATTCCATCACTGTATTCCCATCGCGTACGCACTGTATTCACACGCGAGATACTCTCTTAAACGATAACGATACCGACATACACTTGGATGCGACCGCATCATCCCAGTGCATCTCTAGAACTGACGTCACTGACGTTTTGGGCGCGCTTGAGATATTGAGAAATTTCAAACTGAACCAATCACGTCGCGACGATCGGGCGTCGTCTCATCTGCACTTACTGTACTTAATATGACATACACATATGTACACTTGTTAATTTTTAAAGGAAAAAAAAGGGAAAACAAACGCGACGAATGCAATTAGATATTAATCAGAAATGCTACTTTAATAAATAAAATTTAATAATGTTTCAATAAACATAAAAAATAGAAAATTACATATATATATATATATAGGTATATAT
>NW_012076488.1:0-574 GCF_000956235.1 Wasmannia auropunctata
TCAGGATCATAAGCTTGACAACATGTGTCAAAGTGTCATGATTATTAGAGAATGTTTCTCCTTTCAAAAAATAAAAATAATTTTCAAAAATGAAAATAAGAGAAACAATTTCTAATGATCATGGCCTTGACACATGTTGTTAAGCTTATGACTCTGAACAACATTCAAAAGGTTTCAGTCATTGTTCGGACACTTTAGAAAATGTTAATGCCGGTGGTACTATAACTTTCAAACTTTATAACTCTTATAACTATAAAGATTTAGTTAACCAAAAAACATTTTATCTATGTATTTTGGAAAGCTCTCGAGATGATCTACAAGAATGTGCAATAAAAGGTAGGGGGTTCCATTTAAGAAATTAAAGGTAACCTTCACATGACCTTCGAGCAACTATTCAAGGTCACACTAATGACACCACCTTATGCCCCCCTTAAAGCCATACAACTTTTGTCTGAAACATTTTTTTCTAAGACCAAAAATAAAAAAGTTATTTGGGATGGGACATTAAAATGGGACACCGTGTATATTATATTATATACAATCACCTTATATGTATTATCAATGAAACTAGAAG
>NW_012076489.1:0-322 GCF_000956235.1 Wasmannia auropunctata
TTCAGACGTGTGCTCTTCCGATCTTATGTATATATCTTTATATAGAAAGACAAAAGATCAATATGAATTGAATGCAATGAAGAGATATGATGAAAGCGCATGCTTTGATAAACGAAGATTTTAAAGTAAACAGGATTTTTTAAAATTTTTACGCGGTATTTTCAATCTAGGAACTTTTAATATTTCTATCTTAGATTGTTATTAAAAAATGTATAAAAAACATTTTAATTAAAATAAAGGTTATAAATTAGTACGGAATTCTTGGCAAAGAGATGTAAAATAAAATGATAAATAATATTTGAAATAAAAGTTAAAATTTTCT
>NW_012076490.1:0-825 GCF_000956235.1 Wasmannia auropunctata
GAGCGAGCGTTACATGGGTTAGTCAGTAAGAAGAGAGTGTGTTCAGAAAACGATTAAAAGATTATCCAATAGCAGACAGCGCCCAATCATGAGAATGAAGAACTGCCTTAAGCGCCATCCATCCCAATATATATGAATATATACTGTGACGTGACGTTTTTCAACCGTCCGTCACAAAGGCCGTAATGCCCGACCGAAGGAGCGCGATTTTGGATCCTGCGTCCTCCCCGATTTAGGGAGGCGAGCGTATCCGCGCGCGTGCGTTGTCGTGGCATACTTTGACGCATATTTTGACGCGTTTTACTTAATCTTTTCTTTTCGCACGAGCGTAGGAACATAGGTGGAAATCGGCGGCATAGTCGAACGGCGTGTATAATCGTCGACTCCACCTACCAGCGAGAGGGAGGAAGAGAATACCGACCTCGAGATGGCTGACTCGCCCCGAAAAGTACGGAACACGCAGTTAAGTACCATTCTCCGAGACAATTAATGATGGTGCCCGTTATCTTTAGAGAGCCTTTACTACTGTAGATTATTTCCAGCGATTAGTGATGGGAGCAAGAGCCGCATACCCGAGGCCCGGACAAGTCACGAGCCCAATTTGAAGCCCGCGCCGACGACTGCGAGCGATCGGATCACGGGCGACGCCGCGATTCGCGGGCGTCGCGCTCGCAGGGCAAGGGCCAATCGGCGCGTTATCAACCGATCCCGTGACGTCTCGCAACCTGCGTGCTGTCGGAAGGACCGTCAAGCGACACTTGTGCTGTGGTCGTTAGCAGGGAAGACGCAGGATCCCGAGTGCTGCCGATTGACGGAGCCCGAATT
>NW_012076491.1:0-550 GCF_000956235.1 Wasmannia auropunctata
AGGTATCGCATGATCCGCTTAACAGCATTCCAATGATTAATATCATGTTTATTAAGAAATTTACTTACAATACTAACCGCATAAGCAACTTCTGGTCGCGAGATTGTCGCTACATAGAGCAATGACCCGACGGCTTCGCGATAAGAAACTGTTTCGAGTCTGTTACCTTCGTCTTCAAATAGTTTTAAAATTACATTTGGGTCGGCGGGTACATTCAAACTACTTGCCTCGTTTATTCGAAATTTTTCGAGTATTTTAGTTATATACGCTTTTTGGTGTATGAATAACGTTTTCAATTTTCTATCGCGCTTAATTTCTACACTCGCGAAATAACGAACATCACCGATAGTAATTTCAAACGATTCTTGAAAAGAATTTACAAGCGGTGACAGAACTTTACCTGTTTTTGCCGCAACTAGTCCATCATCAACGAATAATGCTAGATATATGTTTTCATCGTGGTATTTACCACTGAATATGCAACTGTCCGCGGTACTAGGTTTAAGCCCAAATTTAGATAAGAAATTACTAAGAGCACACGTCTGAACTC
>NW_012076492.1:0-732 GCF_000956235.1 Wasmannia auropunctata
GTATAAGAGACAGGTGTAGTAGAAAGTTCTTTGCTTTAAGTTTTGCACCGATTAGTGCATCATTTGAAATTGAAATATTTTCGCGCCTTTTTGCGATTTTAAAGTTAATATTAATAGTACAAAAAGCAATGGTGTGTGGACAGCCATAACTTCAAAAATTAATATCGTAAGTCAGTTGTTAATAATATAGCAATGATTAAAAAACAAATTCAATACTCTTCCATCTAGCATTTTATCTAAAAAAAAATGCTGTTGAAGCCTAAAATTGATATAATAAATTTCGCGATGAAAATTTTGATTTGAAAGATCAACCACTGGACAAACTGTGAATTTGAAGATCAACCGTCGGACAAACTGCAGGCATTATTGAATGAAAACACAGCGTAAACTAAAAAAAATACCTGTAAAATAGCTGGGATTGACCTTTTTTTGTTATATGCGCTTATATGAATTTTTAATGTTATTCAAATAAAGATTGAATTTTCTAAAAAAAAAAAAACAAAGCACTTTCTACTACACCTAATACATAGTAAATAATATATAATTGTATATGACTTTATGTACAGGTGTAAAAGTTACGAAAAAAGCATTGGAAGCAAGTCCCACAGAGACTCCCAACTTGAACTCAGTACAAGATTCCTTAAGTGACAGAAACAGTCACTTCTTAGTGTATGAATTAAGCAAATATTATGGCAAACTAATGGCTGTGAAAGAAATCAGTTTTCGAGTGAA
>NW_012076493.1:0-615 GCF_000956235.1 Wasmannia auropunctata
CGTGTGCTCTTCCGATCTTAAAGAATGCACATTAAAAGTCATGACGCTTTTACCGTATAAAATCTCAGTTTCACCAACAAATTGTATCAAATCAGCTTCACATTGTTTGAAATCTTCCTCTGAAATATTCTGAGAAAGTAGAATATAAACACTTCTTACTAAACGTGTAAACGAAGCTAACGTTTTATTATTTAAGATTTCTGAAAGACATGGCACACTATAAAATAAAATCCATGATCGCCATTCACTTGCATTCAGTTTGCCTTCATTAAAAGATCTTGGCAATCTATGTATTTCTTGCGGAGGCTTTATATTCAATAATCTTTTATCGATATTTTGCCTTTGTTTTCGCGAAAAATAAAACGGAGATCTAGGACAGTTCCACTCAGTCCACATTTGGCGAACAACTCCTAATAATATGCCGTGCATGTAGTCCACAGGAAATCCTCAATCGAAATATTCAAATGTTGTCAAAATAGAAGCACCTTCAACGCCATTAACTGGTCGTTGCATACGCTTAACTTCGTTTATATCTTTTAGATAGTTTTCATGGCTTCGCAGTGACTCATTTTCTGTAAAAGGATATCGCATAGAACCATGTGCGTAAAAAACCTT
>NW_012076494.1:0-452 GCF_000956235.1 Wasmannia auropunctata
CGTGTGCTCTTCCGATCTAAAACAAAAGAAATTCATAAGCTATATTAGTATTATTATTATAACAAAACAAAAAAAATTTCTGGTAGCTAAAGAATTTAGGCTTCCTGCTCAAATTATTCTCGAGATTAAATATAAACATAGATTAAATATTAGTTATAGACATATGCCTATACCATATATGTATATATCAAAGTATTTATCTATTGAAACGTAAATAATTTTATTTCAAATAATTTAGTTGTATAATTTGTTTAATCCAACTTAAATGAGTTTTATTGGCTGATAAAAAAAATTGTATATTTCATATAATATTTGTAAGAATATGTAATAAATTTAAAATATTTTACATATTTTAAATTTATAAAGATTTCTGAAAATCTTTAAGTTTTCTTTGAAAATTATAAAATGAGAAATTTTATAGGATATTTCAAAAGTCATATTTTTCAGTACTG
>NW_012076495.1:0-434 GCF_000956235.1 Wasmannia auropunctata
GCTCTTGTCCATGCGGCGCTCAGGGCCGGGCGCGCTCCTCCATTCACTTGTTCCTAATATTTACAAGTAAGATACTAATACGGCTCTGTTATAATTAGTTTAAGATATTTTAAGACTGTTTAAGACAGTCTTAAATATTAATAATTGATAATAATTATATTTATAATTGATTTTTAATATTTAAGACTGTCTTAAACACTGCAGTTTTAAAATGTCGTAAACTAATTATAACAGAACCGTATTAGTCTTAAGACATTACTTGTAAATAATATCCTTTTAGCACAGTATCAGTTCTGTACTCCGAATGCGCCAATTTAGGGACACTCTGTATATAATTATATGCAAAATATGTCCATATATGTTTCTTTCCTTTGTAAAATTATTCTTTAATACAAAATTGATAATAATAAGAAGCTGTCTCTTATACACATCTC
>NW_012076496.1:0-464 GCF_000956235.1 Wasmannia auropunctata
AATTGCAGCGTTTTCGAAATTTTATTATGAGAGTGGCTAGTACTTTACTCGCTTCGCTTTTCATTTAATGTAGCAACATTAGATATTACACACATGTTACATTAGCTTGCACACAAAATGCTTTAACAACGTGTCTCTCTGCTATTTAAGTGCATTTTCTCGCGTGATAAACAATAATATTTTTTCAAAGTACCACAAGACAAGATTTAAGAGCCGTCTGTTGAAGATTTCTTCTTCTTGCTGATGCCACGTCGAAAGTACTCATTCGTAAACCGTTCTCAATTGTCCAATTTCCACGATTTTCCCACATCACACTTCGCTGTGAACTTGGTCGATATACGGATAATAATTCGAGAAAATCCCCATCGAATCTTCGCGCCAGGATCACATCGCTGTCAGGATAGATCGCCAAATCCTCAAAAATATCCAATATAGAATTGTCATATGTAGAAGAGATCGGCAGA
>NW_012076497.1:0-592 GCF_000956235.1 Wasmannia auropunctata
GATCGTTTCCTTACACTTCTACGTTCGCGCACTCGCGTTCGCGCACGCGCACTCGCGTAGTCGCGGAATAAATGAATGGAACGCTTATTTATAAAAGAACTCTCTTTAATACAAGCGAACGACAAATACAACAGGAATATCAGTAACAGAGAACAGCACGTCCGAACGATACGACGGCTCGTTTCCAAATCTAATATGACGTCCGTTTGACAGGCGACAGCGTGTCGTCAAGGAAACATCCGACAGCTGGACTGGCTCGCTGGTATCGAACGATGCGGGCGTAGACACGGGCGTAACAATATCAATGATTCACTTCGATAATTGTTATTTAGCATTAATAAATTGAACGAAATAAATTCTAAACCTATCACACTAGCCATTTATTTATAATGCGATTTAACAAGTTAACGATGATATCTAAGATTTATTCTATGCAGCAATAGTTAATTAGGACTCAGAAATCAGTCTAAACTATTGCAATTGTTTAAAATCCATTATTTAACAATCGGCTAAAGATACCGATCCATTTTTTTGGTAATTGTTATTTAACACTAATAAATTAAATAGAATAAGTTAGATCGGAAGAGCACAC
>NW_012076498.1:0-762 GCF_000956235.1 Wasmannia auropunctata
AACATATCTATGAAAGATATATGGAACTGAAATCAATGGCAGAACTAGCAAGGGAGTTAAATAGAGAAGGATACCGAACGAAGAAGTTTGAGGCAAAATCAGGAAAGGTGTATGGAGGAGAAATCTTTAAAAAAGCGACGGTAAGGAGAATAATAACAAACCCTACATATATGGGTAAGATAAGGCATTATGAGAAGCAATATGAAGGAAAGCATGAAGCAATAATAGAAGAAGGAAAATGGCAAAAAGCGCAAGAATTGATAAAGAAGCAACCGCATCGAGAAGCAAAATATGAGGAAGCGCTGCTTAGGGGAATAGTTAAGTGCAAGAGCTGTGAAGTAAACATGACGCTGACATATTCCAAAAAGGAGAATAAGAGGTACCGATATTATATATGTAATAATCATTTAAGTGGAAGAAGGTGTCCATCAATGAGTCGAAGTATAGTAGCCGGAGAAGTGGAAAAAGAAGTAATGAAGAGAGCTGAAAGCCTAAATGAAAATTGGGAAAACTTAAGCTTCGGAGAACAGAAAGAAGCGGTGAAAAAGTTAATAAAGGTAGTGTGGGTGAGAGAGGAAGGAGTAGAAGTGTGTTCTGAATCAGAGGAAAAATTTATACCAATGAGTTTAAAAAAGAAAGGAAATAAATGCACAGTAGTAGAACCAGAAGGAAAAACAAACAATGCGCTACTAAAAGCAGTGGTAAGGGCTCATCTGTGGAAACGTCAACTGGAGATCGGAAGAGCACACGTCTGAACTCCAG
>NW_012076499.1:0-576 GCF_000956235.1 Wasmannia auropunctata
ACGGATGAAAATAACTGCCATCATGTTGCTATCATACGTACATTCGTTGCGTATAACAAAAGGATGTCATCAAGATGCTATCAACTTGTTATAACCAAAACTAGAATTCACATGAGGGCAAGATTTCACACATAGTGAGGAAGCACCTTGTCTCTAGTTTGTCGAAATCTATTGCTGCAACGGTTGACAACAACATTATAGCATCTTGATTTTATTTGGCTATCTGGGTTATTCACTCATTCATTTACTAATTAATTAATTAACTTGCTCCTTCCTATTGTAAGTCATATATTTGTTTATAATTCTTACATATACATATAGTATAACAATTAAATGTCCAGACAAATATTTCCACTAATGGAGGTTCAAATGTTGCTTCTGCTATGGCAACGACAAGATCTGTCGTTCCTCCGGCATCTACTACAACTACAAGATCTGCTGTTCCTCCGGCATCTACTGTGACAACTGTAAGCTCTATCATTCCTCTGGCAGCTACTACAACTACAAGATCTAACGAAATAATGCAAGCCCCTCAGCCGGTTTTCGTTAACGCTGCACAGCCATCCGTATCCGTAA
>NW_012076500.1:0-411 GCF_000956235.1 Wasmannia auropunctata
GAATCGACAGGAGGTCGACATGGGAGTCAAAAAGACATCGATGTCGATGTCAATTTCGATCTCATTTCGAACCCACTTTTCGACGTCGAATCGACGTCGGGTCGACAAATTGTTTCTCACTGGGAATGGGATTAAGCAGAGAATTAACTAAGCCATTATTGAAGATGTTAACGCAGTTATGCAGAAGCTAAATTAGGGCCTCCAGAATGTTTCCACTTCCCGACGGGGGTAGGGGTTGTGGACGTGACTGACCTGAAGCCGGGGACTCCTTGAAGAGTATCCCATTTTGAGACGTCATGGAAGGCCTACCGTTAGGCTCAATGAGATGTCCAATATGATTTCCGCCTGTTGAACCTAAGCGAGGAGGAGGGGGGTCACCCTTTCCATTTCCAGTAGCCGAACCCCCGTTGA
>NW_012076501.1:0-595 GCF_000956235.1 Wasmannia auropunctata
ACTTCTTTAAGTACAGGCATTACCCTTGAGAATGAGAAAAAACTTTCGATACGATCATATTTCGCATACTTACAATTGTTTAAAATTATGCAAAATTTTGATATAAATTTATTTATGCGTTAATTTTGTTGCTCAGTATATACAGGGTGTCCCGTCACTATCGCATTATCTTTTATGAATGTGTTCTTGAGATAATTTAGAGACGAAAATCCTAATATACAAATGTTGAGGCTACTCGTATAATATTTTTTAAATTATAAGTAGCAATTAAAGTTCTCGAATCACAGCTGACATTTCACGCGCTCAGGCGCTCAGGGCGATATAACAAGTGTCAATATAATGAGATGAACGAATATGGCTATAAATTTATTTTGACAGCTCATAATATTTTACTACTAAAAATTAATATTTTATAATGTTTCTATATTAATTACGCATATATACAAATATATTCCGTAGAAGCTGAAACGATTTCTTAATAAAAATATCATTACATATTTGTATGATAATCTCGCGTTGTCGAGAAGGCTGCGTGGTAATACCTTTATTACTTGTTATATCAACATGCCTGAGCGCGCGAAATGTCAGCTCTCTG
>NW_012076502.1:0-305 GCF_000956235.1 Wasmannia auropunctata
ATAATGTTCTCTATGCTGTATATAGCTATTGTGCACATTGTGTGAGTCTCTTGTTACTCATAGTAAAAAACATGTTTCGACATACTTGTTGTTTACAAAAGATTATAATATTTATCAATTGTAAAGTATTCTTTTACTCGATTCATGTTATTTTATCTATTTAAATTTGCCCTTGATATATTATCACCATTTATGTAGGCCGTGTGCATGTATCTCGGAGTTAAGCCCCATCTACATAAGTCGCAAACGCACAACGCAAACGCAAACGCAGAGAAAAAAAAAAGAACGAAACGTCAAAAAATAAA
>NW_012076503.1:0-340 GCF_000956235.1 Wasmannia auropunctata
TATATTTCTTTTTATATTTCTCTCTATATACTTTTATTCTTATATACTTAATTTATATTCTATGTACATACATCTAATCTTATATAAATTTTATATCTTTATAGTATTAAATCTAAGTTCTTACGAGCCTGGACTGCATGAGATACAATTATTAGAAGAGTTTGAGTGTTTAAAACTCATCATTAACCAAGCCGCGCGATTACTAGGAAAAGGATAAGCGTTTCCAGCAATGTTTTTCGGGCGAGCGATGCGCGTTGTTGGTTTCGCACAAACAAGCCGAGATGACAAACATCCGGACCGGGGACGGGGCTTTCGGCGAAAACATCTGGTCGGTTGTCAG
>NW_012076504.1:0-344 GCF_000956235.1 Wasmannia auropunctata
CTTTTGCATATCTTTTATTCTATTATAATTAGTTACAATTTTATATTATACAATTAATTTATATACAATATAATTTATAAATTTTAAAAACGCATCAAGATTCGAACTTGAGATCCTTAGAACTACAGTCTGGTACATTAACGCTGAGCTAATCGCTGCATGTTAATAAATCATTATAACAATGTATATATACATTTCTGCTCTTTACTCTCTACTCACAATCAGTACGTTTGCACGCGCACGCGCGTATGCGCATACACATAAACACACAAATAAAATAATTAAGTATCAGGATAGACCGAGGAATGTTACAAACTATTAAGAAAAGAAAAATATTTTCTTTT
>NW_012076505.1:0-414 GCF_000956235.1 Wasmannia auropunctata
TGTGCTCTTCCGATCTGCCAGCGCTGTCTGGATCGTCTTCGTCATAGTTTTCTCGTTATCGACTATAAATTTAAATTACATATTCTACTGCGCGAGATATAAATGCGTTTCAATACTTTCTGTAAGAATTTCTGTAAAAGATAGTTTTACTTTGTTTTTGCAGGTTCTCTAGGAAACTTTGTGAGAATTACACTTTAAGATATATTGAAAATGCCACTCAACTAGTGAGTATTAAGCAACAGAATAAACACATAGATAATCTAGATTAGATTGCTTTTTCCTCGCGGAATTTTTATTTATGCAGATGTATTATTACAAGTCGTAAACGGTTGTAAAAGACTACCCTATGATATTAAGTCTTTATGTGTAGTCTCAAATGTATTTAATAGACGCTTTTACATGACTTTTAACGTA
>NW_012076506.1:0-1025 GCF_000956235.1 Wasmannia auropunctata
CTGCCTTGCCAGCCCGCTCAGAGATGTGTATAAGAGACAGATCATGAGTAATAGCCTGGTATTTTATGTTATGATTACATTTATTATATGTATGCAATAAATAATTCACTGTCAAATATTGATTTTTTTTCCTTTAAAAGCCATTATAATCGGAAAATTACAAACTCTTATACAAAGCCTCCGTAAGTCGAATTTTCATATGTTAACCCTTTTTTACTCGAATTTCGATAAGTCGAAAACTCTTTAATTTGAAGTGTTTTTTTGTTTCCTTCAGATTCGAGTTATCGAGGTTCGACTGTATAAAAAAAATATTAGAAACCTGAAATATTTATTTTTTATATTTAAAAAAAATTTCTTTAAACCATTGCATTTTTGCCATATATCCCATAGAGGTGGATTATACGGCTACTCACGGGTGAGATAAATGACTCAAAAAATATAAAAATAATAAACAAAATAACAAATAATCTAAATAATAATAGTAAATAACGTACGTGAATTGACAACGTAATTTGCATTTATTTATTAATAAATAAATAAAGAGCGTATTATCACAGATTATGAATAAGTACATACATAAATATTATGATTAATGTGTTATAAGGCGTATTATTTTTATTTTTATATTAATAAATAAATAATAGAGCGTCTGTACATAAATCGCACGCTAAAAATGCCGTATATCCCAAACAAATGGGATATACAAGACAATAAGCTAAACAAAGAATACAAGAGTGAAGAATACAAGAGTTAAGCACTTGTACTTTGTTATATTTCATTCTTTACTATCCCTCTACACTTATGTACCACGAAATAACCACGAAGCCTTTTACACTTTCTGTAATAATCATTTTGCAAAGATTATAATTTATGGTTATGCTGCTTACTACAGTGACAAATCGATTTAACTTACAATAATTTTATTAATATTAACAGAAAAAATTGAAATTACAACACAATACTGTAATATAATATAAAGGTATGTAACAGAGTGGTTGCGAGAAAATTACTTTCATTTCTTCTAT
>NW_012076507.1:0-720 GCF_000956235.1 Wasmannia auropunctata
TGTGTGTGTGTGTGTGTGTGTGTGTGACCGAAAAAATAACGTAATAAGAGCGAGATATATATATATATGTGACAAGAAAGGTAATATAATAAAAGTGAGAAGGGACATACGCCTTTGGCAAGCGCGATTTAGGAAAGATGGAAGGTGGGAATACACTTGTTCGATATAATAATTATGGCTAGAGACAAGGGACTTACGCCTTTGGTAAGCGCGATTTAGGAAATGTGGAAGGTAGGAGTACACCTGGCCGAAAAGACAATGTAACAAAGAGTAAGATGGGTCATACGCCTTTGACAAGCGCGATTTAGGAATTGTGGAAGGTGGGAGTACACCTTTCCGAGACGATAATGCAACAAGGGTGAAGGAGGACATACGCCTTTGACAGCGCGATTTAGGAAGTGTGGAAGGTGGGAGTACACCTTTCCGAGACGATAATGCAACAAGGGTGAAGGAGGACATACGCCTTTGACAGCGCGATTTAGGAAGTGTGGATAGTAACTGACCGAAAAAGAAATAAGAGTGCTACTATGGCAGAGCGTTATAAAGAGAAAAAGAAGATTCTACTAATAAACCTTTAATGATAAGTTGCGCTTGTAGCGATGCTCTTGTCCCTAGTGTATCGTCGCCGAGGGCAGCGCGATACGATAATGAGCGATCTATTGTCGAAATCGGCGCTCTTATATACAGGTTGGTTGGTGGCAAAGGGGCGAGGGGAAATGG
>NW_012076507.1:12794-13212 GCF_000956235.1 Wasmannia auropunctata
ATTTGTCACATCGTTGAGCCACGCCGAATTTCAACTACTTTAAGAATATATTGACTTCAATACACACCTCAAAACATTATCTCGCATCGCATAGATTACTGTAAACAACGAATAATACGAAACTTTTGATGATCCATTCATATCCACGACCTGTCGTTCTCTTTCCATCCTGCAAAAATACAAACAGTTAGAGAAAACATAAAACTCTGAAAAAAAAAATTTTGTGGAACTAACCTCTCTTCCTCTTACAAAAATATATCCGTCGTCTCTCTCCTGACTCCATCAACTGTCTTCAAATCATCGACCGCTGCGTCCAGTAATTTCTGCACCAACAGCTGCTTTCGATTGAATTCGGAAGACGTGAGAAACTGTGCTCGAACTTCAGCAATTTTCCACCATTGACGCCGATCCAATCCAA
>NW_012076508.1:0-361 GCF_000956235.1 Wasmannia auropunctata
TTCTAAATCAGAGATTTCTTTTTTAAAAATTTGTATTTGCTTTTTACAAAATTATATGCGTGCCTACGTGATTTCTAAATGAGAGATTTCTTTTTTAGAAATATTTATTGGTTTTTATGAAATTATATACAACTCCCCTTAGTCTTCTAAGTCAGAAGTTTCTTTTTTAGAAAATTGTATTTGCTTTTTACAAAATTATATGAGACTTCTAAGTGAGAAATTTCTTTCTAGAAATTTGTATTTGCTCTTTACGAAATTATATGCGCGCCCTCGAGACTTTCAAGTGAGAGATTTCTTTTTTAAAAATTTGTATTTGCTTTTTACAAAATTATAAGCAAGTCTCCGAGTCTTCTAAAGTTTC
>NW_012076509.1:0-337 GCF_000956235.1 Wasmannia auropunctata
TAATAACGTTATATACAACTTAAATTTACTGGAATATATTTTCTAAAACATTGTTTATTATAATTATTATATATCATTTATTACGATTTATTTTTTTATATGCCGGTTAACGTTTAAAAATTTCGGTTCTTACAACCTCTCTGATACAATTAAAATGATTTTTTTTCTGAACCTAACCTAACGTTTTAATTTTCTATTTTCATCGCTCGAAGTTACATATCAATTTGAGTAATTTATGAACATTTCACAAATGACACTTTTAAGAAAAAGTTGTATCGGTGCAAAATTTATTATATTTGGGAATGGCATTTCTTCTTTTAGATCGGAAGAGCACACG
>NW_012076510.1:0-315 GCF_000956235.1 Wasmannia auropunctata
ATTTAGCTGGAGGATTATATTGGTATTGCAGTTTATATAATATCGTTGAAAAATTAATTGTTGAATATGACAGGTTAGGACTCCCATCAAATAATATAAATTTAATTTTAAATGTAGATGGTTTACCTTTAACTAGATCTTCTAAAGTTTCATTTTGGCCTATATTAGTAGCGGATGTATATTTAAAGAACATTTATATGGTAGGTTGCTACTATGGAAATGACAAACCAAACAGTGCAAACGATTTATTAAAAGAATTTGTTCATGAATTGATTAGAATAAATCATAAATCTGTCTCTTATACACATCTCTGAG
>NW_012076511.1:0-371 GCF_000956235.1 Wasmannia auropunctata
AACGGAAACGTTCAGTATGAATTATTAATTTGCTCAAATACAATAATTGAAAATTTAGGTATATATGAGCCTAAAAATACATTAAATGAACCGATTCTTACAAAATTAATAGATGTTACAAACAGTATTGATCGCATCAGTAAGTTTTAATTTATTATACTTGTACTAAATTTTATTTTATATAAAATTATCGCTTGTTCTAAAATTAACAAAACTATTTAACATTTAATTAATATTTATATATTAATAACAAAAGTTTATAACAAATAAAGTATATATTAATAACACCAGTTTATATCAAGTAAAGTTTGTAATAATGTTTATATATCAATAACAAAAGCTTTTAATAAAAAAGTTTATAACAAATAAAA
>NW_012076512.1:0-307 GCF_000956235.1 Wasmannia auropunctata
TAGGTCACACTTATATTAAGAACATTTATTCAAAAACATTATTTACTAATAATAAATTGTAAAATAATTACTAATAAAAAAATTATAAAATATTATGTAAACGCATTCACATAAGAGTATTCATTTTATTAGATTTACAGATAATTACCGAAATATATCCAAGTGATTGTTTTAAAACGGGCCATTCCTCAAAAAATTTATGTACATTACCATGTAGCTTTGTAATATGCTTTTGTCTAAGCAGTCATGAATTATTCCAATGATTTTGTACCAAAATCCATGGTGCTGTATTGTATTTCAACCAATT
>NW_012076513.1:0-654 GCF_000956235.1 Wasmannia auropunctata
GCGGCTGTCATTACATTGATTTTTAACAGTTGTATGTATTGAGGTTGATGTATAATTATAGTCAATTATAGTAAAAAGTAAAAGTGCAATTAAATAGCGCGCGCAAAGCGCGCGTCTATAAATATAAGAGCGAGCGTACTAGTAATATGCGTCCATAATAAAAAAATCCATTTTGACCTTGAAGGGAGTGTTTGGAGTCGAATGTATCGAAGGAATTGTTGTCGCTTTTCCGCGTGTGTGATTGGCGGTTGAGGCTGGCGATCGAGTTTCGTGGCTGAGCTGGTATCAGGTGTGATGAGTGACAGTTCGCGTGAAATGTGGGGTTAATGGTTAGTTTGGTTAGTGGTGTACGCGAAATTAGTGATGATTTGTGCGTCGATTTTTTTATAAGTATTTACGCAATTTTATATTTTCGTGCGATTTGTGCGAAAGTATCGTGAATGCGATTATGACGATAAAGTTGCAAAGGTAATTTATTTAATTTATATACGATTGCATATAGATTGTGTATGATTACAATATACTTATACAGGGTGTTTCCTAAATATAGGGCAAAAATGCAGGGGGTTATTTACTGGGTTATTTTAAGAATTTTTTGATCTCTGATGATTTTCGAAAAAATGCTTTATTCCATAGATAACAGGCGATACAGGT
>NW_012076514.1:0-836 GCF_000956235.1 Wasmannia auropunctata
AGATGTGTATAAGAGACACATTTATATTTACTATGTTTATATATAAAAGTTATTCCATTAATTTTATTATTATCAAGTTTTCAGTTGGTAATACATATCTCTGTGAAAGCGGGTGGGTGGGTAGGTAGGTGTGTGTATGTGTGTGTATACCTTATTTTTCTAAAAGATTAATTGAACAGTTGCATAGTTGATATGAATAAAAGAAAGTAAAGTAAATGATCATCCATTTTGTAAAAATCTACGTCAAGAAACATGATAGTATTTTGCGCAAATGTGCACAAATAAAAGTAAGTAAAATCGTTATATTTATAAATAAAAGTAAGTTGTCAATTACATCCATATTGTTATCCTAAAAAAAAAAATTAAAAATAAATAATAATTAAATATATATATATATATATTAAATATATAATTAAAGACAAAAAATATATAATATTAAATATATAATTAGTTATATATATTATATATACATATATATTATATATATATTAAATTTATAATTAAAGACGCGCGTATTAAAAAAGTATTACTAAAAAAATCATTAAAATCACAAGAATATAATATTACTCATCAATGTATTTTTTTAATCATTTTTGCACAGAAATTTTTATTAATCAATTATAGAATTTATTGTACATACTGTATTAAATATATTATTATTCCTTTATACAAATCCCATTTTCGTAATGAAAAAAAAAAAAAGATAAAGAAATTGGACAAATATATTTAACCACAAATTGCGATAATTTTCTGTGTGATATGCGATGAAGATTACATGATAAAGAGATAAGTCTACATAATAAAAAGTTAGATATTAATTAGTCAACATTTTGATA
>NW_012076515.1:0-369 GCF_000956235.1 Wasmannia auropunctata
ACTATGATCGACGTAGTATGTTTTGAGAACGTTCGAATAGCCGGAGTAGCATCTTCCATAGAATTTCGCAGCAAATGTCTACAGATTTACGCAATGATGAAAAACGGGAAAGAAACAGTCGCTCACATATACACAACATACTGATATACACGCACACATATATGCAGCCAGGCGCACGCGCTCACGCATTGGAAAGGTTAGGGTTAGGGTTTTTTTAGATTACGTTATTAATAATGATTTGTTGACTCGATCCGACTCCAAGTCGATGATCTGTTCTTTTTAGATATAAAAGAATAGTTAAAGTGCAAGAAACGCAGCTAAAAAGAACAGACCATTGATTCGGAGTCGGATTGAATCAACAAATCGAAA
>NW_012076516.1:0-440 GCF_000956235.1 Wasmannia auropunctata
GTGACATATAGACAAATTCTGAGGGTAGCATAATTTTCAGTGTCTCAAAATCTACAAGAAACCACTCTTCTTTTGCAGAAAACTTTTAGCATGTCGATCAGTGCAATAATTAAATTTTGTTTCACCCCTCTCCAACTTTAATAACAATTGTCACTTCAACTTGAAACTTCTCTGTGATTAATGTTTTACTATAGCTCGGTACTATTCGGCACACAATTCAGTCCCAAAATCGAGGACCCAAAAAACTGGCAAAAAACCACTTTTTTAAGGATCACTCTTAATATTGATTATACGTTTCTCACGACGGAAAATTAAATTAATTAGACATTTAAAAAAGCATTATTAGTTATTACACATATTAAAATATACGTTTATAAAATTTTACAACGTTTCTCATTTCGATTGATAATGAATAAGTAAGAAATAGCTTGATGTCATTA
>NW_012076517.1:0-763 GCF_000956235.1 Wasmannia auropunctata
GATATTTACGAATGAAATATATTTTAACTATATGTATTCAATCTTCTTGACAACTTCTATTTAACAGATGTATCACTGCGGTATATATTTGTTACCAATAAATGTTTATAGATCATCACGAAGCAACAGTTCCCGAACGATCAGGAAGGTTAAGCAGCGCTGGACTAGGTACTTAGCTTGGATGGGTGACCGCTTAGAAATATAAACTAAATTAGTTTCCAAACCTATTTTTTAATCATAATTTTGTCGTGTGTATTTTCTTTTATTTTCTGGTATATAATGCTAATTAATAAAATTTTGCTCTCAGATTGTTCTCAGAATATTCCTGTGATGTTAAGGTTTACATTATATTTTAATGTTGCTGCAACATTGTATTGCAATATTTCTAAAGGTGGACATTTTACCGTTGCTGCAATGTTGTAACAACGTTGCAGCAACATTTTGCAACGTTTTTGCAACATTACAATCTTGCAAGGAAAGATTGCTACAATTTTGCTGCAATCGTTCTGTGCTGTATGGGGTATATAGCAATTAAAACACACTCGTTCAAAAGGTCCCTGCAATCTACATTTCAATAAAAGATTTTATATGTAATAAATATTTGTACATAATAACAAAAAATTTTTTAGATGACTTAACCTCTAAACTCGCAAACTTTAACGTATTGTTTCATGATGCACGTTTTTCTGCCGGATTTTTTCGTTTTGAGTAAAACATGTTAAATGATCAGTACATTTTTATTAAGATATATATATATATATAT
>NW_012076518.1:0-1091 GCF_000956235.1 Wasmannia auropunctata
TTTTCTACATTTTCTAAATATTAGAATAGAATTTCGTAAGCGAAAAACTGATCGTCCAGCAAAAGATTCCACTGCATTGTTAAATGCTATTAAAGAAATAAAATTGGGGAAGAAATCAATACGAAGCGTTGCTTTGTTATACGATATTCATAGAACAAGTTTGAATCGGTATGTTTTGCAGCTTGATAAGCAGATCAACGATTTTTCAACAATCAGCGACGACGATCTTTTAATAAAAATTTAATCACTTTGTACGGGCGGTGCACCATCATCATTTTCTGACTCGGAAGAAGAAGACTTCTGCATCATTTGTATGAAAGAGATGCCGAAAAAGTTGAATCGCTTCAACTCAATAGATAGTAATACGTGCAAACGGGCCGTCCACTTGAAATGCGCAAACCTAACAGCCGGTTATTACATCTGCGTACATTGTGATTCTGAGCACTCGCAGATGGAAGATTAATTTTAATGATCGTGTGTTTTTTGTGCTTTTTTTCAATGAAATTAATTAAAAAATAATTAAAATTTAAAAATAAGCTGTTTTGGCTTTATTTTATAATTTATTTTTTAAGAATTCTTAAGATTTATACGGTTGACCAAATTACGCTATGAAAAAAAATCTCGATTTTTTGTGTTTTGAGAAAATGATCATATTTTTTTTTTTTTGATGAGATAAAAGGTAGGTATATTCGAGAAAAAGTTGCGCTAGGTTTTTACTTTTCCAATGGTTTATTTGGTTTCATGAAATTTAAAAAAATACGAGTTTTAGAGTCGTTCAAAAAAAAGTTGACCAAATTACGCTACTTTACCCTATACATATATGCGTATGGTGCGTGTGTCGCGTAGCCAACTATGAATAATACGCAAATAGGGTAACTGTTCCTATTAGTGTGCCTGTCCTTATATGTATATTAGTGTGCTTTTATATTTAAATAAGTCATAAAAATAAACTGGTACAAATAAATAGACAAAGTTTTTTTTTATTAAGTTAAAATATTAATGTATATAATACCAAAGATTAATTCTATTTTTTAACTGTTAAAGTATAATAAATATTTTTTGAATGGTGCATAAGATCGGAAGAGCACACG
>NW_012076519.1:0-692 GCF_000956235.1 Wasmannia auropunctata
GTGTGCTCTTCCGATCTCACCGCATTATAAAATTAATACAAAATGTTTGATCCAATGAATATATATGAATATTAAATTGATGTGTACATTTTTATCACATAACGTTTCTTTCCAAGACAAAAATAATTTTTACAACGTTAAAATAATACCTCTAAAGTTAATAGTTGCTCCATACTATAAACTTACATTTTCTTCTATTTATAATTGCGAGGTCACATAAATTCAATAATCTCTTTGTTTCTGACTGCAGGAGGGGTTATTAAGCTTCACAAATTTCACCGATAACAGTTTCTTTATTACACTAACTAAACCGGACGAATTATACACTACGGCGATACAATGGTTCACTCCCTTCCTCCTTGGCGTTACGTAAGCCGCTCCCTTCGCTGAGGGGACCTTTAGAGAGAGGAGCTCGCGGACTAGAGGCTTCGATTTGCTCTATTTAATTGCGCGTTCGCGTAGATCGCTTGCAAGTACAATTTCGGCGGTTACTTGCCACCGTTAGCGCGACGATTTCACGACTTCGCTCGCGTGAAGCTATCGCGATTGCCTTAACGAGGTGCAACGACAAGGGTAAAACTTGGTTCGCGTCCAGATCCCGAGTGGCCGGCAGCAAGTCCTCTCTCCCTTCTCGGCGGGAAGAAGACCCGATTCCGCCCGTCACGTCCGGTCACAAAAACAACGTCCCGCTA
>NW_012076520.1:0-475 GCF_000956235.1 Wasmannia auropunctata
GCGAGTAGTAACAGCGGAAGTAGAATCAGATACAGAAGAATAAATATAACAAATATTAACGAGGTACCGTCAGTCAAATTAAACGGTTCGTATTTTAAAGAAACTCAAAATTTTTTAGTAGACAGTGGATCAGGACCAAATATAATTAAAAAGAACTCTTTGACACCTGAAATCATTGTGGACAAAAATGAAATTTTGAAACTGAGTGGAATCACAGCGCATCATGTTGTAACCGGAATCAGTGCCCGTTTCTATGAAATCGACGAAAAGATAAATTCTCTTAATATGACCGTCGGACCTTTTCTCTCGAAGACCCCTTTCGTCAGTACACTTTTCGTACGCCCGCACGGTTCTTAATATGCCGTCTATTAGTGCCAATTTTATCTTAGGTATCCTATCTTGTACGAGACTGACCAAACTACGTTCGTAGAACGCCAATGAACCCTACCCTTCACGTTTTAGGCAAGTGTTAGAC
>NW_012076521.1:0-546 GCF_000956235.1 Wasmannia auropunctata
TCTTTTAGACGACTTTGTGCTTTTTGGGTACTTTTATTTGAGTGTATTTCATTTCAGGGTTTTATTTCGGTGTTATTTTGATGGTTTTTTTAGGGCGTTAATCCTCAATTGAGTGTAACCTTCAATTGATGATCCGAAATCACACCCAAATTTGAGCGTCCTTTTAAGTGTTAACACCCAAATTTGAGCGTTTTTTTTAGTGTTGAACACTCAAAGTTGAGAGTTTTTTTTCGTAAGGGGTATACGTGAATTAAATAAAAAACTAAAAAGTGACGCATATAAAAAAACAAAGCTAAAAAAATGAGAAAATTTACAAACGTTAAAAAATAATTAAATATACCTACCTAAATTTTCGATACTAATGTTTTAAATGTAGTCTTAAAATATCTTTTCCATGATTTTTGCTTGTTGTATATTTTAATTGTAGTTTGTATTATAATAATACAATAAATATATAATAAAAAATCAATTGCACAAGATAACATAAAATTTATTTTGTTATTGTAAGAATCCATAATCAATCAAAAACACAATAAGTGAAAATAA
>NW_012076522.1:0-470 GCF_000956235.1 Wasmannia auropunctata
AAAGAGAGTAGAATACGCAGTCGCAAAGATAAAAGAGACGCAATGGCGCAATAAATACAATAAATAGATGAATAAATAAATACAGAAGAATAGCAAAAAGCGCAGTCGCAGGAGTAGAAAAACGCAAGGGCGCATAGATAAATAAATAAATAGATAAATAAATAAGTACTAAAATAACACGCGCTATAGCGAGCGACGTGTTATGAATAAAAAGAAAAAAAGAAAACAGAAGTAGGAGAAAAGAAAGAAATAGCACAGCTAAAATCAGGTAAAGTTACAAAAGTAAAACGAATAAATACATAGATAAATAAATAAGTAAAACCAGCAAGGAGGGGCCCAGTCCACTAGTCAATGTACTAATAATAATAAATAATAAATAAATGTATACAAAATAACATGCTAGAAGTTGACAAATACTGCATGCGTATCACAAAATATATAAATAAGTGGACCACGGGCCGCTCCCTCCT
>NW_012076523.1:0-351 GCF_000956235.1 Wasmannia auropunctata
AGCACTTGGTTCGCACGCACCGCACTGTCGATGTCCATACGGCCAGCCCAAACATCGTCAAACGGTACACAGCCAATAATCGGATATCTCGACTTTCAAAGATTTTCGCCCGCACCGCACGATCGATGTCCGAACGGCTAAGCCCAACGGAGAAACACAGGCGTGCAACTGAGTCGCAACGGCAACGAACCCTCCGCAAAAACACTCATCTCCAGGGCAGCAAAAACCCCGGGCGACGGGCAATAAACTTATCGGAGCTTGTACACTGAAGGGGGAGTACTGTGGCGGTCGTCTCCCACTCACACAGGTCGGAGGGAGAGGTTGAATAGGTCGAAAGATACTGTCCACTTG
>NW_012076524.1:0-586 GCF_000956235.1 Wasmannia auropunctata
TCCGATCACCGCCCAAGACTTGCAGGAGTTCGTCAAACGTGAGTTGTCACTTGGCCTGATCTTTTTTGCTATTTCTCGTAAATTTATTAAAACATTCTTTAATTAGAACGATTCATTATTTCTCTAACTATAAAAAAATCTCAGTTAAAAGTGCGTACCAATTTGTTTTCTTCATATGTCTTATTTTGTTTGTTTCTGTTTATTACAATAAAAAATTTTAATTTTAAATTTTTGCTACATTTTAAACCAATAAGTTTAAAAGAGCATTTCAAAGCAAGGTTTAAAAAAATACTAGAGATATAAATCTATACATATAAATTTATGATCAAAAATTAAACATTTAATGCATTGCTTATAACAATATAGAAAAAGTTAATAATACGAATGCGTTATCAAATTCAAATTTAAATGAATAATTAGTAAATCATGATGCCAGGAATAATACAGTAACAGCATTCAATATTACATCACATTATTAACAATATTATTAGTTATTAGTGACATCGCGCGTTGTGATAATATTAAACGCTTTGATAAAAAAAATTGTTAGTTATCTCTGCTGTCTCTGTGATATAATTATACGGCA
>NW_012076525.1:0-733 GCF_000956235.1 Wasmannia auropunctata
ACGTGTGCTCTTCCGATCTATTAACAAGAGTTTTTTTCCACATGCACCTTAATCCACAGAATTCTGTTTCCGATAATTGTTCACAATAACTATTTATTTTATCCAGCCTTGTACCAATATATCTATAATTTTAAAAATATTTAAGAAAAACATAATTAAATTTTTTAGGCATATAATAAAGTAAAAATATGAAAAAATTATTCATTTAGTTTCTTTTACATAAAGTTTTATAATTTTGTAAAATACAAAATTTTTATACTGCATGTATAATACAGAAGTGTATTACAAATTTTTTAACATACATGATTGGATAATGTAGACTTAATGCAGAAAAATGCTTATTTACGAAATATGACATTAACATAGAATAATTAAATCTGTGTTATAATTTGTGTGTTACATTTATATTAAGAAGTTAAGAATTTATCTTGAGTCAAATTATTTAAAATAAATGTTATTATAAAATAATTATAATGAGATAAAATTGTAAACCTTAAAAGAAGAGTAAATGTTATATCCATGATGCTGTTAACGTATGTTGAATAATTCAAAACGATAGGAATAAGTATAGCCCTTATATCACCCTGTACTACTATGCTCAATAAAAAATCGAAAGTCCATGATGTACAGATTATTAAAAACCACGTAATCAATGCATATCTTGTCAAATTTCGCAATTTTTGATATTCCTTCGGTATACCGAGCTCTTCTAATGTATCATCTACAAGATCCA
>NW_012076526.1:0-1679 GCF_000956235.1 Wasmannia auropunctata
TCCGATCTTATGTATGCGTGCGATATTGATGTAGTAGTGTAGTTTTCACACTGTCAGCTCATAAAGATAGCTTGAAACCACTTTATTTTAGAAAATCATAAAATTACGCTTCCTTGCTCTCTCTTTCTCTCTCTCTCTCTCTCTCTATCGTCTGTTTTGTTTACTTTTAACACAAGATAACTCCACTTTTTCACAGAAACTGTACAATGATCCTTTGCGTCTATTAAAGGATCCATCAATCCTTTTACTTTAAAGTTATATGGAGTATTACCCGATTCATCTAAAGCTAATTGCATAGCAATCCACAAATCGTCGGAGTTGATAAACTAAAAAAATGAAAAGTCGCGTAATTATAGGATATATATAGGATAATGGATGTGAGATATAGATATAGGACATGAATTAATAAAGTAAGTGTTTAACTAATAAAGTAAAGTGTTTAATAAAAGAAAAAATGATATATAATGCAAACATATGATATGAAAGACAGTAAAATAAAGCAAGTGAGCAGAATAGAAGGAAAACGACAGTACAAAATGGAAACAATACAAAATGGAACATTATTTAAAACAATATGAAAGAAAGAAAATAAGAAATATAATTTAAAAAAGCAAACATATTGACAAGAAATGCAAAATATGAGGAAACCAAAGTAAAAAGTAATCAAATAATACACACGGAACAAGAAAGAAAGGAAAATTATAATATTATAAAAGAAATAACTAAATATAACAGATGAAAGAATGACATAAAATAAATATAAAAATTTCTGAAGGAAAAGTTTAAAGTATAAATAATTAATGTAACAAATAGAAGAGGTCATCTACATACCGTTATATATTGCTTTACTTTTGAATCAAATTGCTTAGAAAGAAAAAGAAAAATTTCGAAAACATAAGTACAAATTAGAAAGTACCCAGATAGCAAAATGCCAGCAGTTTGCTGGCACTGCTGGCAGTATGTCAGCAAACACCATCGTGACTTTCCAATAGATTTCAAGCTGCTGCTTCTTCATTAAGCTTAATTTCTAACAGCACAGCTTGACATAGAACGATGATAGAAATGCAAAAAAATCTAGTTTTGTCTGCTATCACATCATGATAGTAAATACGTAAAAAAAATCGAACAAAGTTTGCCGTATCAAATATTGATAGCAGATAGACAGTAAAAATCTCGAAAAGTATAATATCACATATTATAACAGAAAAAATACGGCATGAAAGCAGGATTTATCAAATCAACCAGTGATAACAAAAACACAGCATAAATTAAGCATAGCCTGCCGTCATGACGAGACTGCAAAAACGCGGCAGATATACAACGCGATATGCTTTATCAACTGCTGAAAGTTGATATTAAAAATTTATTTATTACTGCAGTTTATTATATTGTAAAATATAATTAATAAATTTTATTAGACGTTATTTTTAAATGTATTTTTGCTACATTTTTACCATTTAAATGTGACGACAGATTGTGTGCGATATCTGTTACATTTTTACTTATATATATATATGCTGTTATATATTACTTCTATACCTTGTTAAAAAGACTTTCTGGATATGTTTCAATATGTAGGGTAAAGTAGTGCAATTTGGTCATAGCGTAATTTGGTCAACATTTTTTGAGCACTGCAGTCGCACTAGACAGTTGTCGTTCAGATCGGAAGAGCACACGTC
>NW_012076527.1:0-371 GCF_000956235.1 Wasmannia auropunctata
GAAACTACATCTTGACGAAGCATTGCAGTATCATGAAAAATTAGAGGAATTGCAAAAGGCATTTGAAACTGCGAAGCAATTGCTTCAAGAATATTTTGATAATACAGGAAAACAGCATATATCTCAAGATGATCCTGATAATCCAATAGATTGTCAAAATATTGAAGCTGGTAAAGCTATGCTATGAAGATTTTAAAGATCTTGATAATCAATTTCACCAGGAAATCGATATATCCAAAATGATTTCAAAACTGAATGCAGATCAAAGAAGAGTGTTCGACAGAGTTACTAATACTGCAACGTCAGATAAATCATTGCTACGATTATATGTTAATGGAGAAGGAGGTACTGGTAAAAGTTTTTTGATTAAA
>NW_012076528.1:0-1218 GCF_000956235.1 Wasmannia auropunctata
TGATAGAACGCAACAGTTATATTAGGTCTGTTCTCAACGTATGCAATATTTCCATTGGTGGAACGCCTAGTAATATTACGGAAACAGCCGATTAATAAATAAGCACGATCTTAAGCATATCTTCGCAAAGACGATCTTATATCAATTGAGATCTACTTAGGCAAAAACTTCTTCGCGAAGATCTTCTTATTTCGCCACTATGAAATGTATTGTACTTGAGATGATCTTAATTGAATAAGATGGTCTTCGCCAAGAAAGTCTTAAGTGCTGACTTGAGACTTGACTATGAATACGGGCCATAGAGTTGCGGGGGGGAAGCCAGTGCGGGACGATGCGACGAGGTAAACGTCCGCCTAAATTTGATTGGTTGTTGGTTTGCGCAAGCGCAATGATATTATTTCTCGTGTCGGTGTCATAATAACAGTTAAAAATAATATCCAAATTATTAAAAATGGTACAGTGTTATGTACCGCAATGTAAAAATCGAACAGACAGCCAAAATTGTAAGAAACGACAGAATTTTCAAAAGGTTACATTTCATAGATAAGGTAAAATTACATATTAACTGAAAGTTATATAGGTTAAGTTAAAATTTCATATTAATTGAAAGTTTAAAGAACTTTAATATTAATCTATTTTTTATAATATTAATCTATTAATATTAATCTATTTTCTATAAAATTCTTTAAATATTGTATTTTTGTTTTTAGATTTCCAAAAATGGCACTATTCGCAATTTATGGGTCGATATCTTGGGTCTTGATGAAACATCTATAATTCCATCCAATGCATGCATTTGTTTTGTTCATTTTAAAGCCTTAGAACTTAGCCGCGCTCTGATTGTGATATTTCAACTAATCACATGTTTGCGTTTCAACACCGTTGCAAACGTAACTAACAAAGTCAGTCGACTGCTTGCTATCGTCGAGTGAACGCTTTTTGTGTCAGTAAATCGTCGTGGGTCAGTAAATAGTGCGCGTGTTTCTTCCCTCGACTGAGTTTTCAATCGACGAATAATTAATCGACACGGATTGATAATTATTAACTACTTAATACATTCGGTATTAAAGTCAGTCGACTGCTTGCTATCGTCGAGTGAACGGGTCGCGTGTTAATAAATCGCCGTGTGTTTCTTTCTTCGTGTGATTTTTCAGTGGACGGATAATTAATCGTCAGTGATTGTGAAGTACGTAATAGTACCGATATTAAGTAAATACA
>NW_012076529.1:0-454 GCF_000956235.1 Wasmannia auropunctata
GTGCTCATCCGATCTGTATAATTTTAGAAAAGGAACAACTTGCGCTACGACATCTCGAAAAACAAAATATAGATTGTTCTAATAACAGTAGCAAGTTTTTATTTTTTTATTTATAAGTATAATTATACATATCAGTATATTAAAATTAATATTAAAATTGGAAATAATTAAATTGGTTATTGCAATGTTCAATTGCATCTCCAATAATTTAATATTTATAAAATTCAACATTTTAGAAGGACTTGCGGAAATTTTTAGAAAGCTAAATAAGATGATGCAAGAGATTCAAATAATCAAAGAAGATGTTGCTGAAATTAAAGAAAACCTCAATAACGGACCTAACACTAGCAAGCACGGCAGTTTACGCATTGTGAATCGAGAATGTATTGATGGAAAAAAGATTTATATCGAAACGCTGGATGACTTGGACAAAATGGAGAATGAGTTAGAAGAT
>NW_012076530.1:0-335 GCF_000956235.1 Wasmannia auropunctata
GACGTGTGCTCTTCCGATCTGTAATGCGCATGTGCCATTCAGTCCCCACTTATTGTTAGTCCCGTTTTTCATTTTTTTTAAAAAGATTTTCGAAAAATAAGAAATTAGACAAAACGGGCTGAGTGGGGGCTGAATGATACATGCGTATTACAGACAATTGGGAATCTATATCTTTCTCTCTCGCACATATGTTGGCTTCACGTTCAGCACTCTATTCTCCTTCCAGTAATATATGTTCTAAGGTAAATGCATTGTATTTATAGTCAATTTTCAATTGTTCCCCAAACGCTTCGAATTTTTTAATAATTCGATCTATCGTATTCAAGAAATCAAAA
>NW_012076531.1:0-695 GCF_000956235.1 Wasmannia auropunctata
AGTATTGGATTTCATTTACAGCAATGACTTTTTCAATTCATTTAACACATCAGTTTTCTAATAAAATTATCAAGAATGAGGGAGCGAATTGAAATTGGAATTCATTTTACGTTGATATGAGAAATACATGTACTAAAGAGGACTCAATCCAGGAGTCGAAACGTTTACCTATACTGCTTCAACAAAGAATCATTTACGCCACTCAAACTGCGTCGGCTCTTAAGAGGTATTTATTCTGCCATTTTATTTATTATATCAGAGCCTAATATTCTTTCTTACTTGTAATTTTGAATAAATTATATTTTGTATAATACAATAAACGCAATTTTAAATATTTCTACACTGAGAAAAAAAATTACTTAAAACAAATAAATATGTTTCAAGTACCTATTAGGTACCTATCAGATACCTATTCATTGAGTACCTATTAGTACATACCTACTATTCCAACAGTGCGAAATTACTATTGATGTGTGCACTAATAGTTATTCATTAGTTGTCATTTCAATAGTGCCACAAGTTTTTTTCCGTAAGGGGAATAATATAAAAAAATACAATACACTGAGAAAAAAAATTACTTAAAACAAATAAATATGTTTCAGGTACCCCTCAAAGAAATAATTTTCTTGAAGCAAGTAAAATTTTTTTATTTTAAGTAAAAGTATTTGCACTGAGAAAAAAAATTACTTAAAACA
>NW_012076532.1:0-1302 GCF_000956235.1 Wasmannia auropunctata
TATAAGAGACAGGAACACACTACTGCAAGCGTCGCACTCATTAAGATTATTGAGACTTATATAAACTAATTCTCTAATATGTCAAATTCTATAAAAAAACTATAGGCGTTTGAAAATATATATAAAATGTAATGTAGGAAATATATATATATATATATATATATTTATATATATTTAAGTTCATGGTTGAATAATAATTAAATTGATTAATAATTAATTAGGTAAGATTTAAAATGTTAATTATTCTTAATTTAGTTAATTTTTCAGTTTTATTAGTTATTTTTAAAATATAAGTTTTATTTTAATCATATTTTTCCTAAATTACATTTTTTATATTTTCAAACGCCTATGGTCTTTTTTATAAAATTTAACATATTAGAGAATTAGTTTATATAAGTCTCAATAATCTTAATGAGTGACGCGTGCAGTAGCTGTGTGCTCAAAGGTGAATGGATATTTACAAATTTATGATTTATTCTATTTCACATAATGCGTATAATATGTAATTTATCTTTATTAGACATATACATGTATACATATATACATTTTTTTTTACCGCTAAACTCTAATAATACTAGAATGTGCACTGACATACATACACTCGTAAATGGAAAACGAGCTTGATATAGCATAATATGAAGGGTCACCTCTCTTTTTCTAACCATTCTGTGTATAATAGCTGAAATTATAAACGGTACAATCACATTCGAAAATATATTTTTTTTCTTTATTTCATGTGATTGTTCTATATATATTAACTAATACAGAAAGTGATAAATTCAAAGAAAAAATCTATTCATTTAGATTAAGTATTGAATAATAAGTGTCTATTAAATCGCTCGCTTATCTATCCCCATGTTGCCCCATGTGCCAGAACTTTTAAACTTTCTAACTTGATTGTACGACAAAGAGAGGTGGCCCTCTGGATATGCCTTCTCTATTGAAATGTATTCTGGCTGTCAGTACACGTTCCAGTATCATTAGATTCAGTGAATATGATAATATTATATATATATCCTATTTGTTAAAAAAATAACAAAGAAAGTACGTTTGTAGCATTTAACAAATATGTGATATGAAAAAGCGTTTCATGTATAGTATTTCAAATTTTTAACAAAAAATTTAACATAAAAAGTCATAATTTGCAACATTTAGATATTTATTTTTTAAATTTCTTGTCACAAAACGTATACCAATTTTCTCTCAAAATTTTTAATGAACTGACTTATTAGCTAACAAAATACATTTTACTAATTCAAGCATTAGATACATTAGCATTAAACAAGATTCATAAAACAAGAA
>NW_012076533.1:0-1691 GCF_000956235.1 Wasmannia auropunctata
TAATGTTCCTTCCGAATTAGCGCACTTTCCGTACGTGCGCGTTCGTCATTATCGACTCAACGTCGGTAAATTCACTACTCTACTATGACCCACCGATTCATTGCTGTTGACTGTACATAGCCAACATCCTACGTGTAATAAACTGTGGTTATCAACGAAGTGATGTCTTACGCTTTTCTTGCACCCCGGCCCGGCGAGCATAATTCCGAGCAGGAAACGCGCACCGTCACATCTTGAAAACTATTCAAAATATCAAAAAAATTTTTACACAAAAAATTTTACAGTAAAATTATTTATTTACGTTAATAGAAAATTAAAAAATAATTATTTAAAAAAAATTTTTAAATATAATTATCCTAAAAAAGTATAATTAAATAAAGTATCAAAAGAAGGGCTAGTGAGCCTTGCACAGAGTTAGTGCTGTGATATCAAATATATATTTAGAATAAAAATTAGCACTCAAACGTTTTTTTCGGCTCCGCATTGAGCCATCTTCAGTGGGTGAAAAATACAAAATTTCTTAATACATTACATTAAAAGTCACTCGTTAGCTGTAAGGTTGTTTGTAGTAAAAATCGCTCGCGATGAGATCGCTCGTTAAAAGAATGTTAATCTCTAATGTTAATCTTTTTTAGTAATGTCTCTCATTGTCTAGTATTTGGACGTTCTCCCAATTACATTTATAATTCTTCTTTTTTCTGTGGATTGAAATCACGGAGAACCATTAGTTTTTTTTTAATGTTTGACGTGTGTTCATGGATTCTTGTTTTTAATTGCTTTTTTGTTTGGCCTACGTACGAGGCACCGCAGTCCAAGCACAAAATCTTATAAACCACATCACTGTGAGACATAGGATCTAGAGAATCTGTTCCAGTTTTAATGAAGTTCTTTAAATTATTAAGGATGGAAAACGCTGTTTTTATATTACATTCATTCACAATCGGTAAAATTCTTTCAGAGATGTTCCGAATGTACGGAAACGTAAAACGTTTTTTAGTGACTGACGGGCATCTCTCAGTGTCCAAATGTTTCATCCTGTGGAACAGACATTTTAGTCTAGCATGAATGTTAGAAAAAATGAAAACTAATGAATAACCATTTCTCAATAAAACGTCGATAGCTAAAGTAAGGTTTTTTTGTAGAAACTGGATATGATAGAAATATAATTTTATCCACCGTTTCGTAAATGACACCTCTTTTATAAGATACTGGACGTTGCGAGTTATAATTTAGATATCTGCCTGAGAAAGTCGGTTTTTTATATAAGTTGAATGTGATTTTATTTTTGATGCAAATGGCAGAAACATCAAAAAAATTTAATTCATTCTCACTAATCTCAATCGTGAATTTTAAACTTTCACGTAATAGGCTATTGCCTGGAGCTAGAAAATTGTCCCGATTCGGAAGAAATTAGTTAGTGACATTTTATTGTTTTATACGGTCATTTAGCATAAAAGTACGGCAAAACCGCGGAGTGCTACTAAATAAAGTGGTGCGTTTTGCAGATATAACCAAAAAGTGTCATTTTTCATTATTTTGTAATTATCTCGAAAACGACGCAAGATACAAGAAAAGTGCAAGAACACTTTCTTGTTGAAAATTAAATTTTACATAAAATAGGAGCAAAAAAAGTTTTTTTTTAATTATAGAGGCTAGATATGAGGTGAAAACGGAAGGGAAAAATCGCAAAA
>NW_012076534.1:0-325 GCF_000956235.1 Wasmannia auropunctata
AGTAACTTATTTCCTCTTTTTTTCGCAGATTATAACCACTGTGAAGGCTCGCATCGGCCTAAAAAGCATTCGCAATAGCTACGGCATGACGGAGTTGTTGTTTACGTGCATGAGCGAACATGACGATAATGATGACGAGTCCGAGAATCCAAATTGCGGGCGGGTCTTGCCTGGTTTCCGCAGCAAAGTGATCAATCTCGAAACGCAAGAGACGCTGGAGGCTGGCCAGGTAGGCGAGATCTGCTTTTTCGGGGAGCAAGTGATGTTGGGTTACTGGGACAACCCCGAGGTGACCAGACAGACTATCGACCAGGACGGATGGCTC
>NW_012076535.1:0-1103 GCF_000956235.1 Wasmannia auropunctata
GTGTGCTCTTCCGATCTTTCTAAAAATTATGCCGCAAGCGAATTTGAAATATCTTGAAAATTGACAAAATTACATTTTTTATTTATTGCTAATATAATGTAACTTTTGAACGGTTCAACTACAAACGACGGGAAAGTCACTACAAACAATTACAAATGATTATAAAAATTGTGCCGCAAGCAAATTCGAGGTATCTTGAAAATTGACAATTACGTTTTTTATTTACTGCTAATATATTGTAACTTTTGAATGAATATATTGTAATTTTTCAACTATAAACGATGGAAAAGTCACTACAAATAACTAGAAACGATTCTAAATCAAGATATATTATTGATTTTTTTGTAACTCAAAGTCGGATGATAGTCATTTTTTCAAAATTCTTTTTATAAATTTACAATCAAAATTATACTACTACTACAAATAACTAAAAACAAAATGCTAACCTTTTTTTATTATAAACTTATTTTAGTAAAAGTCAGGTGCCAAGTTCACGTAGATAAATTAGCACATAAACGAGTACGGATGGTGTGCGTACAGAGGCGTTTATAATTATTTCTCGAAAATGATACTTTAGAAAATAACTTTATCACACATGGTTGAATTCGTCTTAAAATACCGGCCTTTAATTTGGTAAAAAAGAAATTTTGAAAAATTAAAAAAAATGTTGGGTGGTGGGGATAAACAAAAAATAAACAACAACAAAATTATTTTAAGTTATAATTATAAAGTACTCTTAAAGCCATTCAACTTTTATTCAAAACATTTTTTTCTATCTCTCGTAGTTTCGATGATATTCGCATTGAAAAAAAAACCGATTTTTTTCTAAGGGATGTTTCACCCCCGTGCGACTCAGCACTAATGCAAAAATTGTAATATCTTATTTTTGTCTGTAGTTTAACATATCCAAAGCTTATTGAAATCGGAGGCGGACACTTCCGTGTGTTGCCTTGTAGTGCAATCGTATATTTATATTTTTTTCCACTGTGATTTATATAAAAGAAAGACTGATAAACATTTATGTGTATATCATTAATGTTACATTAATGTGTATATTTTACTTGAAAATTATGAATAAAGTTATGTTATGCACAATTTTTTTA
>NW_012076536.1:0-679 GCF_000956235.1 Wasmannia auropunctata
TCTGTTGTCTGCGAACGTGACCTGTGGATGTCTGTTTTGATAGGATACAATTGTGGATGATGTAATTGATGATGATTGTGGAATAGATCATCATTTTCAAATATTAAAGTTTGTTGAGTCCAATTTTCAGGCTAAATCCAATAATAAAAGAAAATAAACAAATAATAATAAAAGAATAAAATTGAAAATATTAAGGCAATGCTGAACATCTATCGATAAAATAACATAAAACATTATTTTAATAGATTCAGCATCATCTTGATAAAGAATGAAGGTATCATTGCACAGTCGATTCAAAATGTTGTAAATCTATAATCTTCAAATAATTTATATTAATAATAAAATTTAATGTATTGCCAACCTTTGCTGGATTTACTGTATTATTTAATGTATTGCCAACTATTACGTTTGTATGTTCAACCACTGATTCGATTCCCATTAAAACAATTACTCGCTTTTCCGTTTCTAATAAAGATGTTGGTGATGGACCTCCTCCTCCCGTACGTTTTTGATAATTTTTTATTTTTGACGCTTTAGACTTTACATCTAAACGCCAGTCTCTCCATGACTAATAAATAATAATAATAATAATAATAATATATATTTAAAATATATATGCATACTTATATATTTATAATATATATTATTTATTATTATTATTACGAATTTTATATATATA
>NW_012076537.1:0-1309 GCF_000956235.1 Wasmannia auropunctata
AATATTGCTGCAACATTATTAAAATAATGTTGCAAATCTATATTTTAACAATGTTTCTGAAGCATTGCATTGCAATATGCAATGATGCAACTTTGCTGCAATATTGCTGCAAGCTTCTGTGCTGTATGGGAACTAATAATGTACTTCATATTAAATTTTGACCGGTTTTAGTATACGGTTGGAAAAAGATTCCTAAAATTGGCCTTTATTTTGTACGTCCAAAGATGGCTTTACCCCTTAAGGGGGAAACCTCATGTAAATGGCCGTTTTTTTCTAGATTTTTTTTTGCTTAAATTGTTAACAAATTATCTCAAAAATATGGAAAAAAACATTAGAAAGTTATGAGAGACTTCCTTCCTGTGACGAATACCGAGTACAATGGCAGGAGCGCCGCAGCCTCGCTTCGACAAAAGAAACCCGTACTGCTCAGAAAAAAGAAAGAACAGCTCAATTACTGGAATTTGAAGAGGAAGACCCGCTGTACGGCCCTGGAATTGCTGATTGATCGAAAATCGAGGTAAGTTTAAATAAATTACAATTTTCACGATTTTTTCTTTGAAAACTTTAAACGTCTTTTTCTCAAAACGCTAAATTTTGCGCGCCATGCAATGTAACTCAAAAACTACTTAACCGATCATCTTCAAATTTTGCATGCTCATTCTTCAACTATTTGGTCTCAACATAAACCTATCCAATAATTAATATTTTGCTTTAAACAATAATTATTAACAATTGTTTTAAGACAAAAAAGTGAATTTTTTTGTTTATGTCGCCGTTTTTGCAATTTTATGAATTTTATTAATTATTTAGGTTCATGTTGTGCGTTTTTACATAAACTAACGAAATTTTCTTGAAATTTTTGTTTCAAATTAATTTTGTGACCTTGGCGTTGCCCGGCGCAAATTTAAGAAGCCAACTTCAAGTAGCTGCTGTGCCGCCATTTTGAAAGTTTTCAACACAACAAAATTAGCTTAAATAGTGGATATTATTATGTATTTAGTCTAGATTTAATCAATTTTGTCATTAAAAAAAAAATTTAGAAAAAACGGCCATTTACATAAGGTTGATCCCTTAAGGCGATGCCGAAAGGTCGAAAAATTTGCACGAGGTCGATAAAACAGACTCTTCGGTGTCAGTGGTATCTCTAAATGAATTTTATACAATATCTTTTTCATACAATATCTCACTCAAACACGTGCAATGTCTTTATCTAACTTATTAAAGTGCCATCTGTTGCAAAATCCAGTATAACTTTCTGCTAAACGCAATTTTTGCTGTCTTTACCTTAGAGATCGGAAGAGCACACGTC
>NW_012076538.1:0-703 GCF_000956235.1 Wasmannia auropunctata
TAATAACATAATTAATGGCCAATTGAAAATAGCGGCATAGACAATCAGGTTCCAAATTATGCAAACAAATTAATATAACTCTTTTCTGAAACAATGTTCTGAAATAAATAGAAAAAATATATATAATTATAAAAAAAAAACTTGTATTAACTTTAATGTTAACGTTATAATGTCTTTTATATATATACAAATAACATGCAAATTGAAAAACAAAATAAAAAACAAATAGTGCATTAGAAGAGTATCAAAAGAATATAGAGAATATTTAAATATAGTGGAAATAAAAATGCAGTTTGTAGAGTTAATGTCTTTCTTAAATATTATTATTGCAGAGTACAATTTTATAAAATATATAAAACATAAATAACATGCAAATATAATAAATGAAAAGAAAATAAAAAGGTCATGGATTTTATAAATCATTAAACACGCATATTGGAACATAACGACTATAACAATACTATAATAAAATTTGTGAAAGAATATATGTTATGAAATAAATACAATTTCAGTCATACACTTAAAAAATTTAAATTAGTGTGCATATAAAAATAAGACTGTACATATACAGGGTGTCCGGTAATAACCGGATAATATCTTGTGGGCTGGTAGAGCAGATTAAACTGGATCGAAAAGTCCTCTACCATTTTGCAAAATTCGCAATCGTTAACGAGATATTAATTTAGAAAGATCGGCGAATAAA
>NW_012076539.1:0-554 GCF_000956235.1 Wasmannia auropunctata
AGAAATAAACATCTCATAGATGGTAAGACTAGTCTTGTTGCCAAAGGCACATCAGCTCGAATGTTCACGGAATCAATCAAGGCTGTGAATAAAGAAGAAACTTACCATGAAATACTGGCTGAATTCCCGGGTATTGTGAAACCGAGCCTTGCAGGAAAGGTGACTGCACATTCTACGGAGCATCATATTAAAACAACACAAGGTCCTCCAGAGGCATGTCGTCCACGTCGTTTGGCACCTGATAAACTTCAAGTTGCCAAGACAGAATTTAATTTATTATTGCAAGAAGGAATTATTCAACCTTCTAAAAGTCCATGGTCGTCACCATTACATTTAGCACCAAAGAAAGGTGGCTCGTGGAGACCGTGTGGAGACTACCGTAAATTGAATACTAGGACTATACCGGATCGTTATCCTATTCCGCACATAGAAGATTTTTCACACACGCTTCATGACAAAAAGATCTTCTCAACGTTAGATTTGGTTCGGGCCTACAATCAGATACCTATGCATCCAGACGATAGACCAAAAACGGCAATTATCACACCGTTTGG
>NW_012076540.1:0-724 GCF_000956235.1 Wasmannia auropunctata
AAGTTTCACTCTCATATGAATATTGATACAGATACGTTGCTTTTTTATCATTTTTCAACTTTGTCTGAATATCCACTACTTCCATTATACCATGACAGATGTATTCATCGCTCATAAAATCAACACAATTTTTTAGTGTTTCCTCTGACACTGCTTTGTCACCAAAATACAAAGAGCGTAATTCTTCGACTGTAATTGGCAATGTAGATAACGTTCTGGGCAATATGATATTCTTGAAATCGGAATCGACTTTCTTAAGCTTCTCTTTAGTTATGTCTGAAATAATTTTAAAAACATTTTAGTATTGTTCGCTATACGTCGTCGTATGTAACAAATAATGAATTAATTAGTGAACCATTTACCAAGAATAGATTTACTAAGAAATAATCGATTTAAGTAAATTTACCATAAAAATTTCTTGTCAAAACATTTAAAATATTTTATATGCTCCGTTAAAAAGAATGCTTTATGTGTTATATATGATAGATAATATTAGATAGATAGACATATTAAATTATGATTGCCTCGATATACGATAAATTAATCTGTAGATACGTTGCAAATCCAAGTGTGTAAATCTGTAGTCACTTTTTACGCATTTATACGCGTGTTATATTTTTACACATTTTATCTATGTTTTACACAGTTAAATGCGTATTTTTTACACGCTTGCACATATTATTGTAAAATTAAGCGTGTAAGATCGGAAGAGCACACGTCTGAA
>NW_012076541.1:0-1480 GCF_000956235.1 Wasmannia auropunctata
GTGCTCTTCCGATCTCTTCACTGCTTACGTGTTTTTCTAAACACTTAAAAGCGATAATAATTTTTGATCTGGATCAAGATAATGATTTGACTATGTTCCATTTTATGATTGACTTTCACAACGCATTGGATATTTTACTTATTCCGTTTTCATCATTGTACTGAAGATGACTCAATCAAGAGTCGAAACGTTGACATTTTAAATTATATTTGTAGGAGGAAAGCAGATAAGGCTTATTTTACGTTCTTCTATAAACTCACGGAGGACACTCAATATGCACAATTTATTGTCGCACTCATTTATTGTCAGCGTTACCACACTCACCTTCAACGCACTCAATCGGACGAGCTCCCAAAGCTCTTGTAGAAGGAAAAGGTCGGGACGTTATGAAATGTTAACGATACTTTATTTGAAATGCTTTATGGCACTTTATTTTAAACACTTTGCAGTACTTTATTTTAATACAATCTGTATTGCGCGAAATTATAAGTGCTTCGAGAATAAATTAGCACAGGGCGACTAAATCGTTTCGCGTTCGTTAATGCTCTGCCACTCGCTGTACGCTGGATGAAATTCAAGATCTCAAACTCTTCGCATTTCGTAATGTCGTTGCCCAATCAGCTGGTACCACGCTTGATCAATCTCGCAGGAACCGCGTAATAAATCAAATACAAATAAAAAACTTATAATCATTAACATATTGCGAATAACTTTCACTTCCTAGTCTTCCTATACTTCCTATACGACCTTTCTGCGCTAATATCTGTCCTCAGATATCTTCGGCGTTCTCCTCGTCTGTTGATAGTTTGTCAATGTCGACTACCCAACGTTTAATGTATTCAGCTGCTGTGGATGTTTCGTAGGGCTTCTCATGTTCGCCGATTATTTTAATACGAATTCAATCATGTGTGATAAAGTTATTTTCCAAAGTATCATTTTCGAGAAATAATTACAAACGCCTCTATGCGCCATCTGTACTCGTTTACGCTGCGCGCACGCAGCAATTCTTCACGTAGCACATTCTGATTGCATTTTTGCATTTAACAAGGAATAACGATGAAAGCAAGTCTATTTTCGCAATATTCTGCGAATGTATAACTATGAATCGTTTTAATCGCGCATAGCTAGACAATGTTTACAAAGCAAAATTTGAATATCATGGCCATGCGTTGTCTATCCGTGCGCGATAAAAACGATTCATAACGATGCATGAACTGTGGTGAAATTTGAATGTCGTAGAATATCAAGTCAAATCGGTGTAAACAATTTATTGTGGGAACAGTCTGTACATATAATCACGAAAGTTTCTTATTTTATCAGATAATATTTGCGAAGCATTTGATTAAGCATTTGAATAATAATTAATTTCAAGACTGAAATAGTGAAAGACGCATACGCAGTAAATTATTTCTATTTTTATTGTAGTATAATATAAATATAAGTAGGAATATATGTTGTGCAGATCGGAAGAGCACACGTC
>NW_012076542.1:0-1022 GCF_000956235.1 Wasmannia auropunctata
TCTTTCATCTTTGTTTAACATGTGTTGAACAACAAAGATACTATGATATATCATGCGCATCATGCGTGAAACGGAACGCAGCCTCATTGTACTCACACTCGCGCGCGACCGCATTTACATCGCGTTGCTGTGTTTGCGAGAAAAGGGCAGGGAGCTCGCACAATTTAACATCGGCTCGTTCGTTAACCCTCCAATAATCACGCGAATAATTGTAACGGTAATCGTAACGCTCGCGCGGATGATGGAAAATCTTCGCCGAAAATTTTGCACAATTTTGTTCTAAAATTGCAAAAAAAAAATTTTTTCATCTACCGCAAAACGCGTCGTGATATCGCAATAATAGATAATTTTTCAATGATCTGCATATAAATGAAACAATATCGAATTTAGGTAATATAATAAGACAATAGAAACATACGTGCACAATTGATAGCATAACAACGATAAGCATAATAATGGTAAGAATAATGAGACACGAGTTTCGAATAATAATAAATACGACCGCCGAGTAACGTACTCAAGTCGGCAGTCGACCGCACGTGAAAAACCGTATCACCTCTCGAGCAATAGCGCGTCGACGGTCTCTTTAGCATAAGAATATCAGGATGTGCCACGAGATATTCGCGCGCATTGTCCAGCGGAAGAAAAATGCGTGGCGGCGGCGGCGTCCGGCGAGTGATCGAGTGCAGTTATGATGCTTCGGACGGCGTACTCGTATTCGAATAAAAGCCGAGCGTGGGAGGTGAGAGAGTCAATAATAACCGCGAGAGTAACGATTGATACATACCTGCACACCATCGCGGTGAGCGCTAGATTCCTAATCTAATTTTTGAAAAACAAGTCTTAAATAATCGTGGTTTAAGATATTTGGAGCCAATGTTTTTTCATTTCTTTTTGTTGTATCATCATCGTTTTGTTTCTTTTTTGTCGTTTACTCCTCCATCTTTTCAATTTTAACTAGTCACTTTTTAAATATTACACTGGGCACGTTCAAAGTAGCTAGAGATCGGAAGAGCACACGT
>NW_012076543.1:0-566 GCF_000956235.1 Wasmannia auropunctata
TAGAAAAAGGTTTATCGTTCCAATTGCAATTTATGGTAATTCGCACGCTTAGCTAAGGTAAAGACAGCAAAAATTGCGTCTAGCAGTAAGTACCGGATTTTGCAACAGATGACAGTTCAATAAATTAGATAAGGACATTGCACGTTTTTGAGTGAGACAAAAGATATTGTATGAAGTTCATTTAGAGATACCACTGACACCAAAGAGTCTGTTTTATCGATTTCGTGCAAATTTTTCCGACCTTCCAGGATCGCCTTAAAATATTATAAGCCAATCATAGAGCCGTATTAGCATCTTAAGACTACTTAAAACGGTCTTAAAATAAAAATTGATTATGAATACCGGCCTATAATTTAGTTTACACTAAATATTATTGTTTGGAGTTTGATAAAGCGAAAATTATCGCATATAAATCAATATTTTATTTCGGCATTAAAGTTTTATATCGTTTTAGTTATAGCTCACATTCTTGTATTGCCAATTATTTCAGCGTTTAAAATATGTTATTTTCGATTCTTATTTCGTTACGGTGCCGAGACCTTGACAAGATCGGAAGAGCACACGTC
>NW_012076544.1:0-345 GCF_000956235.1 Wasmannia auropunctata
GTTATCGAAAATTTAATAATTGTTATATACGGTTAAAATAAAATATCAACAGCAATTTTAAATGAATTAACTGTTACTTTGAACTTTGCTATGATAAAGTACCAATATTGAAATTAACATCAAATTGTATAATTTATTCAATATTATTTGACAATGAAAAATGGAAAAACAACATAAACATAATATAAATTGAAATATGATACTTGTAACTTAATTTATTAAAACCTTTAAATCAATGCCAAAGTTTATTCATAATAATGTTGTGTACGTTAAGTACAAAAACATATTTGAAGACGTTATTGTAATAACATTGTAATGATTTTTTGCTTACTGGGTAAATATCAA
>NW_012076545.1:0-1164 GCF_000956235.1 Wasmannia auropunctata
CTTTCTTATACTAAACTTTCTTAAACCTTCTAATAATTTTCTAATACAAGATGTAAAAAATTTATTACAATTGTCTAAACCATTTTATTCCATTATATAAAGAATATGAAAAATGTTTCCTTGAAAAGTATGGAAATTCAACTTATAAACTATTCATCTTACTCATTATTAAAAATCATCCTACGCACATGGAAGCAGGATATCACTTGAACTCGACCTTAAAAAATCTAAATTAAAAAAAATTCTATTCCTGCGATTTTATATCTATTGTTTTTATTATATTTATTAATTTATTTATTATTTATTATTTATTATTGTTATATTAAACATCTTTAATATTCTTCTGTAATGTCGTAGCTCAAAGTATTTTCGTTTAAATAAAAATAGAAATAAAGAGTGTTGTACAGACCTCTTGGTGAAACAAATGAATATTTTGGGATTTAATTTATTTAATAGTTTCTACATTTTTGCAAACAATAAACAAGGTTTCAGTAAATCTGAGAAGAAAATAAATTAATATTGTACGTCGTCACAAAAATTAGAAAAAAATCGACAAACCAAAAAATTTTATTGAAATGTTCCACATCTGTTGATACCTGATATGTGTAGAAATACTACAGTTTTTTTCAAATAATAATATTTTGTATAAGATTTTATTAAAAAAATGGAAAATTTTTCTTTGAAAAGTATGGAAATTTAACTTATTGACTATTTATTATTAAAAGTCATCCTACGCACTTACTTACTCATTATTAAAGATCAACCTACGCACGTGGAAACAGGATGTCACCTGAAGTGACCTTAAAAAAATCTAAATTTTAAAAAATTGTAATTCATTTAAGAGATTCTACATTTTTGCAAACAATAAGCAAGGTTTCAATAAATCTGAAAAGATATAAATTACTGTACGTTGTCACAAAAATAGAAAAAAATCAATAAACCAAGAAATTTTATTGAAATTATTTCACATCTGTTGATATTTGGTATATGTAGAAATACTTCAGTCATAGCTCATTCTGGCTTCTAACAGAAAGATCAAAACAGATTTGTTGTTTAAAATAAAATTTTTATTTTCTACAGCAGCTACAAATTTTATAACATTTGACTCTTTTGTGTCAAGTTTCTTTTAGTTATGCACATTATCGTCACGCAAGATCGGAAGAG
>NW_012076546.1:0-446 GCF_000956235.1 Wasmannia auropunctata
CACACACACACACACACACACTCGTCAATAAAATTATCGCATCGATATAAATTTATACAAGGTGTCCCAAAACACGCAGGTTTCCTTTTAAGTGCGGATTCTTTAGAATATTCTAAGACGAAAATCCTAATACGAAAATGTTGAGACTATAATAGTTTTTAAATTAATAGTGATTAAAGTTGGCTAATCACAGAGCTGACATTTCGTGCACTCAGGCACGATGATGTGACAAATGATAGAGGTGCTATGAGAACCCTCTTAAGGATGTTCTGGTTGTACAATCCCAGACAAAAGTGACTGAAATTTGAAAATGATAAAATTCTATGCTTTTATAAATTAAGATATGCAACATATCGTGCTTATATCGTGTATAATCAGAAAATATGATATTTGACACTACTGAATATATGACACAATTGCATATATTTATATATTTTACAAGTTTT
>NW_012076547.1:0-409 GCF_000956235.1 Wasmannia auropunctata
ATAAATTAGAAAATTTCATTTATTTATAAATTTTCATAATTCATTTAATTGAAAACATTGATATTTATAAATAATTAATAAATTTCAAAATTACTACAATTTATTTTAAACTTTTGAATTTTATGTTATGCGCGCAATTTGTAATATTATATTTTTATTTTATTGATTTTCAAATTTATGTTAAAAAAATACAGATTTTAAGAATAATTAATTCAAAGAAAGTAGATGAATTTTTGTTAAATAAATCAATCCTGAACACAATTTTATAGTATGAACTAATTATAGCCGTATAATTAAACGTTTTTGGTAACATATATTTTCGAATTTTTTTGAGATTAACTAATTCTTGAATTTTTATAATAAATGTAATTTACTTTTGTGTAATTTTTTGTACTTTTTAACTCTTACC
>NW_012076548.1:0-335 GCF_000956235.1 Wasmannia auropunctata
TGACATCTCATTGTCAGTAGAATATCATTTCGTATATTATTACGATGTACTTATCAATGTAACAACTAAATTTCAATTATTGTACTGAATGTACTGCGATTATATGTACCTTATACTCAGAATATCTAAAAAATATTCTGGTGGTAAATATGTATATTTGTGGTATATATATTTTCAGAACATACAATATGCAGAATGCAGAGCTAACGTTTATATAAATATATCACTGATGTATCTCAAATCTTGATACATCATACTTTTGCGATATCGCACGAAATTGTCAGGATTTAGATTAGGCTGTCTGGAATATTCACCTCTAGCTCGAAACACGTGAT
>NW_012076549.1:0-459 GCF_000956235.1 Wasmannia auropunctata
GAGGAGAGAGAGAGAGAGAGAGCAACGTTGCGGAGGAAATGGCTGTTGCGTACACCTGCGCGAGTGGAGTGCTGCTCGCTGGTCCTCTCTCTCTCTCTCGTTCGCTATCTCTCGGTACAGCAGCTGATTGTCGCGACCAACTCTCGTTCGCGACGATGACGACGGCGACGACGACGACGACGACGAGCGTCTGCGTTGGCGACCGTGGACGCCGCTGCTTCTTTGCCTCGATCGCGCGACACCAGCCGTTGCACGATACTGCCAGAGAGGATCCTAAGAGCGGCCATGCCCGCGATTTAGCTGTGACGGGCGATTGAGCTGGTTTCAGCGCTTCTATGTCCACAAAACGTGGACATTGAACTACATAGCCAATGTCCACGAAATTGTCGGTAATGTCCACGAATTTTTGGTGGTGATCCGTGCTACGTCCACGATTTAGCGGTTGTGTTCCGTGCTATG
>NW_012076550.1:0-576 GCF_000956235.1 Wasmannia auropunctata
AACATTAGTGGTGTAATATTGTAGACAAATACCTTAGTTACTAGAAAAACCAACCACTATTTTTAAATACTTCGAAATTGAATTTTTATAAATAAAATTAGCGGGTAAAAAAGGTGGTCCCCATAGGGATCACCGTGCTTCAAAGAGTTAAATTACAAGTTAACCAAGAAATAAAAAATTGGACCCGAAATATTTATTTTCTAACGTGTTGCAAGAAATGATAAGGACGAAATAATATACTACATTAGGAACGAATCTGGCAGATTGTACAATTCTTCACATATGTGTTCGATTCAGTTTAGTCCATTCTATCTACCCACGAGCGGTCATATTATACCTTAATACCTATTAAGAGACATCCTGTATATATGTATGTATATACATATACATACAGGGTGTCTCGTACTCAATGGTATAGCGCTTGTGAGGCGGTAGTGTGGACCTAATTGAACAAAAAAGTTCTCTACCATTTTGCGATCTTCGCAATAGTTATCGAGATATTAATCATTAAAAAAAAATTTACGCCAAGTATATGCAAGTGTATCGTACATTAGGTACATCTTATCTAAATATTAT
>NW_012076551.1:0-908 GCF_000956235.1 Wasmannia auropunctata
TACAATATCTTTGACCCAAAATAAAGAACAGGTAAATATACATACATTTGAAAAGAATATAAATACAAGAAATTTTTATTAAAAATATTAGATAAAAATTATATCTTTAAACAACTATGTATAAAACAGAGTACTCAAGATTTCCCGACTTTTTCCGTATAATTGGGACTAATTCAAAATTTTATCATTTTAAGTATCGCAAATTTACAGTTGAGAAAATTTGTCGTAAAGTACGTAGAATTATTATACTGATTGTAAAAATATCGTATTATTGTTCAGAAGCTTTTTTGTAATGCCTTAATTTATGTTTAATAATTTCTTTCAAAGATAAAAATAATTAATATAAAAGATCACTAAACTGTGCGAAATTATATTTTTTCTTGAATAAGCTTATTCAAATTTATTCATTTGAGTAATGGTTTTTTGTCAAAAATGCTTAAGGAAGTTTTTAAGTATAATATCATAAAAACAATAATAACGTAAAAAATAAGAACAATAAATAAAGTTATATAAAAAAATAATTATGAAAATAAATACAAAAATGTTATTTTTTTAAATAACTCGAGGAATTTAAGTATCTCATCGTAATGTTATTATTTCCATCTATATACATATAGACTCTCATTTGATTGAGCAATCTCTTTGGATTTTACAAAATACGTTTAAAAAAAATGCTTACGTTATAAACATAAAGTAAGACAGTTTTAAACAAAGAAAGTTTTCGTGTTTATAATTTAATGCAATTTTTCTCGCTGCATTAGTGCTTTTTTATACATAGAAAATACATTATTTCATCATTTATTTTAATAGTTTAATTATTCATCTATAGACATCTTTCATTGTTATTATACTAATGTACTTTCTCATTGCTAATACTGGCTCTATTACAAATACAAATACAGTATTGT
>NW_012076552.1:0-769 GCF_000956235.1 Wasmannia auropunctata
AATTGACTCGGCACTTGTGGATCACATGAGATAACGACCTCATGACAATCAGACGGACGATGACGCAGAACGGCAAAAATGTGCGCCAAGTTGAATGACGTATCAATCTACCCGACACACCAAGGTAACGATAATGGGGATCGTTACCTTGCAATCGCGGAGAACGGCAGAATTAAGGGAGAAATATAAGGCCAGTCTGCACATGTGCCACAACAGTGGCGGATCCAGAGAGTTGTTTTTTTGGTGAGGTGAGCGGTATGACGAAATGTGAATATTTAATTATTATTGTCATTAATGTTATTTTTAATATTTTTTATTATTAAAAACAAATTGGCTGAACATTATTTGATCTCGAATAACCTTTTCAATCTCTGATATTTTTTTTTTCTCAATTCATTTAAAAATCGACTTTTTCCAATACACGAAATTTGTTTGGAGATCTCTGAGAGGGAGATGGTGATCGCTCTCTCCACCCCTTCTTGTAGCCACCACAAGTTAATCTTGTTGAATCGCTTCAATGTGATGGAGATCGACGTGCACATCACGCAGATCGTGTTTAGCTATGTATCTTAAGAAAATGATATATTTTCTCGCTAATTTAATTAAAATAGTGATATTTAAAAATTTAGTTCTCTAGACATTACAATTAAAATCTAAAATAAATTGTAAAAATTGGTTTATTGAAAACAGATCTATAAAAACTGATAGACATATTCGTTATATACATAGTATACGAATACCAGTTAGATCGGAAGAGCACACGTCTGAA
>NW_012076553.1:0-353 GCF_000956235.1 Wasmannia auropunctata
ATATAGAGAAGTTAGAGGAAATAAAAACAAGTTATAAGTATAATACAATATACAATAATGATATAAAATAGATGGATTATACACAAGTACATTTTTTCAAAAAAAAAGTACATATGAAAAAACTTACATTGTCAACATCATCTTCATCATCGTCGCTAATTTCGTCACCAAATTCAATGTCTTCATCGAATCCATCTTCCACGAAGGTTACTGTGTCATTGATACGCACTAAGAGGAGAAAAATTACTATTATATATAAAAATTATTAGAAAATGTATAAAAGAAAAATTTGTCATATTTTCTGTACAAAATTCTATTTTAATAATTTTTTAAGATTATTTTCACCAAAAGTT
>NW_012076554.1:0-309 GCF_000956235.1 Wasmannia auropunctata
CTTTGATTGCCGATTTTCGGTATTCAACTCTGATGAGAGACCGAATAAAATCGAAAAATTTTTTGTAAACGCATTGCTTTCGAAATATTTTGGTTTCTAAGTTAAAATGGCAAATCTTGTATATAAGCAAAAAAATAGAATAATAATGATCATAATTCTCTTTTTAAATTTAGTGTATTATTTTTTAATACTTTATTGTTTTTTTTTAATATCAATATAAATTATATTGTTTTCATTAAATATTTAATAATATTGAAAATATTCTTAACCGATAAATAAAATTGTTAAATAAGTAAACAAGTAAAGAAA
>NW_012076555.1:0-576 GCF_000956235.1 Wasmannia auropunctata
CTAATCAGTGTCGCAAAAAAGAGTCACCAGACACTACACAAAGCGCTAATGTGATTACCACAACACTAAATAAATAATGACACAACATTAAATAAATAACCTCAGTACATACAATAACCTCCGCGATGACAACCGCTCACGAAGTTAGCGCAGCGAGAAAACCAATAACCGTCGCGAAAAAGAGTCAACAAATAACTTCGAGACTTTAGAGATTTCGATAGATTCGACTATCGATTTAACATGCATTTTTTTAGATAGGATTATTTGCGGCATACGTAAAAAAAATGTCCAATTAAACGCTCTAAATTAAAAGAGTTTCAGCAAAAGAGCCAAATCTGTTCTTTTCTTTAAATTTTTCTTTAAAAAATCAGATTTGACCAAAAAGAGTATTACAAGAAAATAATAATAATTATTTAGAAATAATCGATCAAGATTACTATCAATTTTTGGTGGAACGCTAATTAAAAGATGGCAACCATGATAATGACATTTAATTATTAAAATTTAAACAAGATTGAAAAGGCAATATATCTTAGACGTGTATCGTTACGTCGCAATATATGAATGTCATATAAA
>NW_012076556.1:0-602 GCF_000956235.1 Wasmannia auropunctata
AAGAGCACTTAACCCATTATTTAAATGTTTTTAAAAATGTTTTTTAAATATTTTTTTAATATTTTTAAAAATATTTTTTCAAACATTGTGTGCTGATTGGGTATGAATCTATACAGTCGCTTCAGACAATAGACAACAAATCAAGAATTGGAGATGCGTGCGTTCGTTTGTTTTATACTTATCGCTTTGGCAAGCGTCAGTGAAGGTACGAATTTATAAATATAATTTTAATATAATAGGAAGAGAGAGAAAGAGAGAGACAATAACGTTTCTTTCTAATCTAATAAATTCATTATGAAACAATTATTTTCCAATATAAAGTTTTTAATTACAATTTGAGTTTCCGCTGTATAGTATTTATTTTGTAAATATATATATATATTGCTATATATACTATTTTATTAAAAAATAAATTCAAACAAAAGATGGACTCTTAAATTTTAACAAACAATATTTTGAAGAAAGGGCTGTAAGGAGTCGGCGCGGTAAGCAGTGCGCAAATATATGTAAGGTTTTATGTTTTAAACTAGTGATATAATTACGATTAGTAATTCATAATATCTTTACAATAACAGCTCTGTTTAAGCCATTCTCAGCCTAGC
>NW_012076557.1:0-309 GCF_000956235.1 Wasmannia auropunctata
AATTTGGTAATTTAAAGATATTTCCATTAAATTTATTGCCCGTAAGGTTCACATCTAATAAAGGTTTGGCGTATTTTTGATCTACTAATATTTTTGCATTACCGGTAATATCGAAATCTTCTCCAGATAGTTTTATTTTATCTGCAACTAGCTTACCTTTTTCCATTTTTAGCAAAAAATCCAAATTTTTAATTTTCGTATCATTCAATGTAAGGTTATTAACACTGGCCTTTATATTTGCATCATACTGAAAATTTTTCAGCCGTTGCATTTTAGATAAAAGATCGGAAGAGCACACGTCTGAACTCC
>NW_012076558.1:0-301 GCF_000956235.1 Wasmannia auropunctata
ACGTGTGCTCTTCCGATCTGTCAAAGATGATAAAAATCAACTAATATATATTCGACATTGATGCATCAACTCTAATTCTTCTTAAAAGATTTCAATTTTTTTTTTATTACAATGACAGACACAGAGCGATTGTGAAAATAACACTATTATAACCTTATATGTCCACGATGTTAGAAATCACTTCGAGATTTCAAGCGGAGAAAGAATTATATTAGCAAATATCGTTGATATAAGGCATAATTTATATCTATATATTATAATATCTAAATATATCGCGAGTTTATCGTACTCCACCTTAAGT
>NW_012076559.1:0-305 GCF_000956235.1 Wasmannia auropunctata
AGATGTGTATAAGAGACAGGAAGTATAATAAGATATGAATATTATTTTTATAAATTGCTTCTTTTAAATAATTACAAATAATACTATCAAATATGTAGTAAAAAACTAAAATTTTATAGTTTATGATTTATTATTGTGCAAAACACTTTACATACTTAAAATATAATGTTATTTTTTATTAGATAAATATTAACATAATGAGCTGTAAATTGTTTCAGTTTTTAATTTATAATCATTTGTTTTAAATACTTAAATATTTTCTATGCTATGTTGGTTACCTTATCGTAATGTACTCCAATGATAAT
>NW_012076560.1:0-306 GCF_000956235.1 Wasmannia auropunctata
CATACGACTTATTGTTAGAAAAGTCCAGAGGTGATCAATAGACAATTACAGGTCTCTAACGCGTTTTCAATGAAATTAATGGTTACTCTTTTGGCTCGTCGCCTCCGCACTCGGAATGTATCGTAAGCGCGAAAGCCCGTGCACCTGCGTGTGTGCTCTGGCGAGAGGCAATAAAGGTCGCGTGGCAAAAGCACTTCGTCTCGAGTCTTTTCCGGCTCGACCGCAAACGGAATCTATTTAAAATACCATCGATACACGCTATAACGAAATTTATGCAAACGATCGTATGCCGTCTTCTGCTTGAAC
>NW_012076561.1:0-444 GCF_000956235.1 Wasmannia auropunctata
TACTTGTTATCACGTTCCATTTTCAATCGCACTAAAAAGTGTGGGTTACGTTTATGATTGCATGAAATATGTTATTATTTGTAGAAATGATCAAGCTTTGAAATGACGTATCAAATTTCAAAATATCTCTAGTGGATTAATTTGTAGCTGCAACTATATAGTGAGCCCTCAAAACTAACCGGAACATTTAATTATTATTAACGAACATATTGTAAATATGTTATGTATTTAATTGTTATTTATTCATTTGCTCAGCTTATTCATTTATTCAGCTGCTCTTTTTGAAAGGTACGTTTATACTTTCAAACGACACGAGTATCTTGTAATTCATCGAATAAGCGAGTAAACAAGCCGCAGCGACGATGAATGCCGGGCGATGACGATAAAATTAACAAACGGAAAACAGACAGTATCAATTTTCAATTTAATCACGAGCCATTAAAT
>NW_012076562.1:0-307 GCF_000956235.1 Wasmannia auropunctata
GCACCAGATCAATAAATATTACAATGCGAGAATGAAAAGCTTACTAGCAACCTGTCGTGACAAATTTCATCTTTTATACGCGAATAGCAATTAAATTAATTTCATTTCGTAAAAATAATTTTGTTGAATAGTTTCTGTGTACGCGTGCACATATGTAATATATATATATATATATATATATATATATATATATTATCGCGTTCAGTTGTACTTTTTCTATCATCTATTCCATCGTGCTATTATTATACATATCTACCTAATTATCCAGTATCACGATTCACGTATAACCACTTTGTTTCGATCAACA
>NW_012076563.1:0-513 GCF_000956235.1 Wasmannia auropunctata
TAATTTTATTCTTAAATTGAATATGTAACAAAAAACTCACATGTGTAAAGAATATTTACTTAATATGTAAAAAATTACTCTTTAAATCTTGAGACGCAACGTCATTATCCGATTTACCCCTACAATTTTAACGAAAATCAATTTTGAGGAGTAATTTAAATAACATTAAAAATAAATTTTATTATTACAATACAATAAAAAACCAAATTTTATGTATAAATGTTTTTTGGAACATTTTATTATATGTTCCAGATCAAATTGAAAAACATAAAATCATGTTAGTCCCAATATTTTAAGTACAACGAAATGAACGTTTTAACATTGATATTACAATAAAAGTAAAACATTATATTTATCTATCGTGTTTTAAATATTAAATTGCACTTTTCAGACAAAATTCAACAGAAATAAATAAGAGAACCTCTGGCTTCGAGATATTTAACTATTTCTAAAATGCTATAAACACAGCGATATACCCAATAATAGAAGTTCTAGGAACTTCATTTATTTTTT
>NW_012076564.1:0-311 GCF_000956235.1 Wasmannia auropunctata
CTCTCTCTCTCTCTCTGTCTCTCCTCTCCTCTCCTCTCCTCTCTCTCTCTCTCTCTCTCTCTCTCTCTCTCTCTCTCGGGGTCCTTGTCGATATTCTGAATCACCGAAAGGGGATACGCGGAAGGGGGATAGAGTAACGAGTACGTAGTAGTAGGTACTCATCGAATGGACCGGCCGAACGCGGCTGTGAGGCCGAATGCTCGTTAAAGGCCGCGGGTGCGGCGCATGCAGCCTTATCGCTTTCGATCGACGTGGAATCCTCGTTACAACTCTTTTCCTCGCTCCCCTTCGTCCTCGTCCTCGTCCTCGTC
>NW_012076565.1:0-313 GCF_000956235.1 Wasmannia auropunctata
TATAGTACCAAGAGAAAAAAGAACACTAACGGGATTAGTGATAATGCTTAAAGAAACAAAAGTTGCAAAATAACTAACAAACTTTAGCCTGCTAGATCCCTTTGAAGGAAATTGTAATTGAGAAATACCTATCATAGCCTACCTTCAACATCATTACACTCTAGTAATAGCATAATAATTTAAAACGTCAATGTTTAAGTATCTTATTATCCGCACACTCATCGTATTCAATCTCGATTGTAGAGTGTGCTATCTCGAACTTATCTAGTAATATTTTTTTTATTTCATATAAAACATAGATCGGAAGAGCACA
>NW_012076566.1:0-844 GCF_000956235.1 Wasmannia auropunctata
CTTTGATTGTATCATTAAATGCGTTCTACATACATTTTTCATATTTTTATTCGCTGGCGTTCCTTCAATCCAAGGCTCTCCGTCGAACCAACTAATGACTTGATGTATGGACAAAGTATACCTTGAATATTAATTATAATATTATGATTAATTTTAAAACAGTGCACATTAATTAGTAATATTATGTCACAAAATTAATATGATATGGCATAATAGTGTATAAAATGTTAACAAGAGGAATAATATAAGTATAAATGTAATATTAATAAAGTATAAAAATAATACTAATAAAATAAAAAATAAACTAACAAAATAATATAATATTAACAAACTATAAACAGCGTGTAACAGATAATTTTGCGAAAAATAGGTTGCATTTAGCAGAAAAACCAGCTGTGTATAAGCGCAAAAGTTTTTAATATGTTTGGTTCTTGTCTTTAATTCCTCACTAGATCTAAACGCAAACGAAATTATATTAAAAAATCTTGCAAAGCTATTGACTCTGCTAAACACAATCATTGACTCTGCGAATATTTATTTTGCTACTGAAAGGCAAATATCTTTCTTATACGGATAAAAGTAATCGGTGCAAACTATTAATTAAATATTAAATTAAAAATATACCTTTCGAATCCTAAATATGGCGTACATACGCTCTTTGACATGATAAAAGGTTTTAAACCTTCATTAAAGGAATATGCATGCATAAGGCCCAGTATTTTGGCAATAATAATTGACGTAAAATTTTCCCGCACAAATTTCTGTCCCCTGTGGTACTTATCTATGTCCAACCATTCGGGTATCTGGACCAGTGATCGATTGCAATCTGCTTGGTGAAAATAAG
>NW_012076567.1:0-671 GCF_000956235.1 Wasmannia auropunctata
TATCCCCTGTGTGCCTTGTCGACTCAGTCAATTTTTATTTGTTAAAATAATATTATTGGTTTAGAAAAGATGTAACGTACAATACTTTTTTATATACTTGACGTAATCTTTTTCTTTTTTTAAAAAGATATAATTTTATTGAAAAACTGAAAACCTTTGTACATTAATATTATAATAAATATATTACAGCTTATAATAAAATATAATTATATCAATATAATCATTGTTTTATATTTAATTCTTTAACTATTTGTATTTAATAAATGAAACAACGTTTAACAAATCGAAACATGTTAACAATAAATCGTATATTTTAAAGTAAATTTTATTTTTGGAAAAAATATAAATTTTTTAATTAATTGTTTTGCGATAATTATTTAAATTTCTGTAAATTTTTATTAAATTCTATAACAAAACTGGATCTTATAGAATAATAATAAATTAAAAATGGACAATTTATATTAAGAAATATGTTATAAATATCTTTAAACTTTACATTTTGGTAGTACAAATTATCACGCATCGAACAATAGTGTCGATTCTACAAGAAAAAACGAATATTTTATTCTTGATATTATCAAGAGTTAGGGATAGTTCGAGGGTAGGGGGGATACAAAGTCTGAATTTCATATTGTATAATACAAATTATTGCACATTGAACAAGAGCAGTA
>NW_012076568.1:0-1183 GCF_000956235.1 Wasmannia auropunctata
CCTTATGGGCTTGGTCGGCCTTTCCTTTCGAAGGTTTTAATGGATTTCTTTCACGCTTCGTTCATGGTTCTAAGCATATTGGACAAGAATTGATCGATAATATAATAATTGCTCACGGCGTTCAAGTATTAAAAAATAAAGTTACAGAACATTCATTATCACCAGAAAGTACTAAAGACTGCAATATTATAGGTAAACCTTTAAAAATCGCTTTTAATGAAATGAAATCAGAAGTAAGTTTTTAACATCTACTGTAGGTACTGTGGATCAAACAATACAAATTGAAGGAAATGATGTACAGTCATGGACACATTGGTTGCGACACTTTCTTTTTTATAGGTTTCAAAATGGACTAATATTTTGCAAATGCGGACTACGATTGGTGTTAAACTATCTCTAAACTAAAGATGGTACATCGTGGTTCGCATTTACAAAATATTAGTTATCTATAAACTATACATATATTATGTATATTAAATATATATTAGAAACTTATAAAAAAAAGTGTCGCAACCGATGTGTCCACGACTGTACTTATTTATGGTCGAGCAAGAATTTTCTCCGAAATTTATACATCCGAGAGATATACACTTTTAAAAACAAACAGCTACAACGTTGAGAATAAAATAAAAAATGCTAAATCAAAACAATACGGTTTGATTTGATTATTTTTTACAATGCTCGACAATATACATTTAATGATCCGCCCTTTAAAAGTAATTCATAAAAAAATGTTTTATAATCACAAAACTAAGACAAAAATAATTTATATTTTACCGACAAGAAAAGAAAATTATTTTTATATTGTTCAAGAAAAAGATATTGATTATACGTATAAATTAATAAGAGTAGGAAATTATATATGTAAAATACCACATTCAATAAAAACAATCACATAAATCATAACGTATATATTACGGTATCCATTTTTTTTTTTTAAATTGTATTTATCTCAACCTCTATAGATTTATGCTGCAGCCAATAAGCAAAAAAAATATTAGGTGCAAAATTTTAAATTCATATAATGATTTTCATGCAAGTTTGAAAATTATATATATATATATATACACTGGTCCAAAAAATTAAAGGATCACCTGTTCTAGCCTCTAAAAATAGGCAAACTTCAAGGTAAAGCAACTTCGTCAAAAATGATCATATCGAGATGAGATCGGAAGAGCACACG